>NW_022261979.1:10925700-10951101 GCF_002021735.2 Oncorhynchus kisutch
AGCCCTACTGGTCGCCCCCAGTCTAAAACACTGACTCCAGAACATATTAAACAGTCCTACTGGTCGCCCCAGTCTAAAACACTGACTCCATTCAGACAGAAGATATTAAACAGTCCTACTGGTCGCCCCCAGTCTAAAACACTGACTCCATTCAGACAGAACATATTAAACAGTCCTACTGGTCGCCCCCAGTCTAAAACACATTAAACAGCCCTACTGGTCGCCCCAGTCTAAAACACTGACTCCAGAACATATTAAACAGCCCTACTGGTCGCCCCCAGTCTAAAACACTGACTCCATTCAGACAGAACATATTAAACAGCCCTACTGGTCGCCCCAGTGTAAAATACTGACTCCAGAACATATTAAACAGCCCTACTGGTCGCCCCCAGTCTAAAACACTGACTCCATTCAGACAGAACATATTAAACAGTCCTACTGGTCGCCCCAGTCTAAAACACTGACTCCATTCAGACAGAACATATTAAACAGCCCTACTGGTCGCCCCCAGTCTAAAACACTGACTCCAGAACATATTAAACAGTCCTACTGGTCGCCCCCAGTCTAAAACACTGACTCCAGAACATATTAAACAGCCCTACTGGTCGCCCCCAGTCTAAAACACTGACTCCATTCAGACAGAACATATTAAACAGCCCTACTGGTCGCCCCAGTCTAAAACACTGACTCCAGAACATATTAAACATCTCACCCTCCCTCTCCCTCTCTCCCTCCCTCTCCCTACCTCCATCCCTCTCTCCCTCCCTTCCCTACCTCCATCCCTCTCTCCTTCCCTCTCCCTACCTCCATCCCTCTCCCTCCCTCCCTACCTCTCTCTCTCACCCTCTCTCCCTCCCTCTCCCTCCCTCCATCCCTCTCCCTCCCTACCTCTCTCTCTCTCTCACCCTCCCTCCATCCCTCTCCCTATCTCCATCCGTCTCCCTCCCTGCCTACCTCTCTCTCTCACCCTCTCTCCCTCCCTCTCCCTCCCTCCATCCCTCTCCCTCCCTACCTCTCTCCCTCCCTCTCCCTCCCTCCATCCCTCTCCGTCCCTACACCTCTCTCTCACCCTCCCTCCATCCCTCTCCCTACCTCCACCACTCTCGACCCTCTGTGTGTAGATTGCTTCAAAATCCATGCCACTTTCTCTGCGTTATCTTTAATTGAAAGACAAACAAGTTACTGAACTAAATGACTATCGCCCCGTAGCACTCACTTCTGTCATCATGAGGTGCTTTGAGAAGCTAGTCAAGGATCATATCACCTCCACCTTACCGGCCACCCAAGACACACTTGAGTTCGCATACCGCCCCAACAGGTTCACAGATGACGCAATCGCCATCACACTGCACACTGCCCCTATCCCATCTGGACGAGAGGAATACCTATGTAAGAATGCTGATCATTGACTACAGCTCAGCATTCAACACCATAGTACCCTCCATCACCCTCCTCATCATCAAGCTGGAGTCCCTGGGTCTGAACCCCACCCTTTGCAATTGGGTCCTGGACATTCTGACGGCCGCCCCCAGGTGGTGAAAGTAGGAAACAACATCCCCACTTCGCTGACCCTCAACACTGGGGCCCTACAAGGGTGCGTGCTCAGCCCCCTCCTGTACTCCCTGTTCACCCATGACTGTGTGGCCACACACGCCTCCAACTCAATCATCAAGTTTGCAGACCACAAAACAGTAGTGGGATTGATTACCAACAACAACGAGACAGCCTACAGGGAGGAGGTGAGGGCACTCAGAGTGTGGTGTCAGGAAAACAACCTCTCACTCAACGTCCACAAAACAAAGGAGATGATCGTGGACTTCAGGAAACAGCAGAGGGAGCACCCCCCCTATCCACATTAACGGGACAGTAGCGGAGAAGGTGGAAAGTTTTAAGTTCCTCGGCATACATATATTGCACCTTGCCTATGCCACTCGGCCATCGCTCATCCATATACTTACATGTACATATTCTCATTCACCCCTTTGGATTTGTGTGTATTAGGTAGTTGTTGGGGAATTGTTAGATAACTTGTTAGATATTACTGCACTGTCGGAACTAGAAGCACAAGCGTTCCGCTACACTCGCATTAACATCTGCTAAACATGTGTATGTGACAAATAAAATGTGATTTGAAGTTTACTTGGGTTTAATCCCATCACTGTGACACTGTGGTTGGGGGAGGACAGTATGACTGATCAAATTATGAAAGACAAGTATTGTAATTTTGAATGCTGTGAGTGTGGAAGGGGTGAAAAAAATATTGTTGTCTATCAACAATGACAAGGCACTTGGATGGAAAATTACTGAGGATAATAGCGAACGATATTGCCATATCTTCAATCTAAGTCTACTAGAAAGTGTGTGCCCTGGTTGGAAGAAAAATCATTCCGCTACCCAAGAATAGTAAAGCCCCCTTTACTAGCTAAAATAGCCGACCAATCAGTCTGTTACTAACCCTTAGAAAACTTTTAGAAAAAATTGTGTTTGACCAGATACAATGTTATTTTATTGTAAACAAATTGACAACAAACTTTCAGCATATAGAGATGGACATTCAACAAGCACGGCACTTACACAAATGAGTGATGATCGGCTGAGAGAAATTGAGGATAAAAAGATTGTGGGAGCTGTTTTGTTAGACTTTGCGGCTTTTGACATTATCGATCATAGTCTGCTGCTGGAAAAACATATGTGTTATGGCTTTACATTCCCTGCTATAATGTGGATAAAGAGTTACCTATCTAACAGAACACAGAGGGGGTTATGGCTTTACACCCCCTGCTATATTGTGGATAAAGAGTTACCTATCTAACAGAACACAGAGGGGGTTATGGCTTTTACACCCCCTGATATAATGTGGATAAAGAGTTACCTGTCTAACAGAACACAGAGGGTGTTCTTTAGTGGAAGCCTCTCCAACATTAATCCAGGTAGAATCAGGAATTCCTCAGGGCAGCTGTCTAGGCCCCTTACTTTTTTTTCAATCTTTACTAATGACATGCCTTGAGTCAAGCCAGTGTGTCTATGTATGCGGATGACTCAACACTATACATGTCAGCTACCACAGCAACTGAAATGACTGCAATACTGAACAAAGAGTTGCAGTTTGTTTCAGAATGTGTGGGAAGGAATAAGTTTGTCCTAAATATATATTTTTTTAAACTAAAAGCATGGTATTTGGAACAAATCATTCACTAAACCTTAAACCTCATCTAAACCTTGCAATAAATAATGTAGAAATTGAGCAAGTTGTGATGACTAAACTGCTTGGAGTAATGCTGGATTGCAAACTGTCATGGTCAAAACATGTTGATACAACAGTAGCTAAGATGTGGAGAAATCTGTCCATAATAAAGCGCTGGACTAATGTTTAGTCGTGTGGTCAGGTGCCACAAAGAGGGACCTTGGAAAATTACAATTGTCTCAAAACAGGGCAGCACGGCTGGCCCTTAAATGTACACAGAGAGCTAACATTAATAATGACATGCATGTAAATCTCTCATGGCTCAAAGTGGAAGAGAGATTGCCTTCATCACTACTTGTTTTTGTAAGAAATGTTGACAAACTGAATCTACAGAGCTGTCTGTTTAAACTAGCTCCAGGTCATCTACAAGTCCATGCTAGGTAAAGATCCGCCTTATCTCAGTTCACTGGTCACGATGGCAACACCCACCCATAGCACGCGCTCCAGCAGGTGTATCTCACTGATCATCCCTAAAGCCAACACCTCATTTGGCCGCCTTTCGTTCCAGTTCTCTGCTGCCTGTGACTGGAACGAATTGCAAAAATCGCTGAAGTTGGAGACTTTTATCTCCCTCACCAACTTCAAACATCTGCTATCTGAGCAGCTAACCGATCGCTGCAGCTGTACATAGTCTATCGGTAAATAGCCCACACATTTTTACCTACCTCATCCCCATACTGTTTTTATTTATTTACTTTTCTGCTTTTTTGCACACCAATATCTCTACCTGTACATGACCATCTGATCATTTATCACTCCAGTGTTAATCTGCAAAATTGTAATTATTCGCCTACCTCCTCATGCCTTTTGCACACATTGTACATAGACTCCCCTTTTTTTCTACTGTGTTATTGACTTGTTAATTGTTTACTCCACGTGTAACTCTGTGTTGTCTGTTCACACTGCTGTGCTTTATATTGGCCAGGTCGCAGTTGCAAATGAGAACTTGTTCTCAACTAGCCTACCTGGTTAAATAAAGGTGTTCTCAACTAGCCTACCTGGTTAAATAAAGGTGTTCTCAACTAGCCTACCTGGTTAAATAAAGGTGTTCTCAACTAGCCTACCTGGTTAAATAAAGGTAAAATAAAATAAATAAAATAAAAATCCCCAGTTTCTAATTGGCTCATTCATACCCCCTCCTCTCCCCTGTAACTATTCCCCAGTTTGAAGATGTAAATGAGAATGTGTTCTCAGTCAATTTACCTTGTCAAATAAGGGTAAAATAGATAGACTTGCAGTACATACAGCTAAAGTATATAAGCACATATGGTAAATGGTTATCCTCTTTACAATGCATTCAAATGAGTCTCTCCAGCAGGGTTTGTCTACAACGAGCTAGTTTGGTATTCCATGGAATTCTCTCTCCCATTTATCTCTATCTGAGGGATTCAAATGAACCTAATTGGCAGTAAATTAGCATTTGTTGCCGAGGGAATTGCAAATGCTGTGTGTGATAGAGAGAGAGAGCAGTTATCCAATCACAATGTTGATCATCCTGCATCAGCTGGCACTGGGTGGAGGGGGCAGAGAGGGGGAGGGAAGGAAGAGATGGAGGGGGGGGGGGGGCGGACAGAGAGGGGAGAAGTGTCAGACATGGTAATGGGGGAGACCGATACATATTTGTGTATTTATTATGGATCCCCATTAGTTCCTGTCAAGGCAGCAGCTACTCTTCCTGGGGTTTATTATGGGTCCCCATTAGTTCCTGTCAAGGCAGCAGCTACTCTTCCTGGGGTTTATTATGGATCCCCATTAGTTCCTGTCAAGGCAGCAGCTACTCTTCCTGGGGTTTATTATGGATCCCCATTAGTTCCTGTCAAGGCAGTAGCTACTCTTCCTGGGGTTTATTATGGATCCCCATTAGTTCCCGCCAAGACAGCAGCTACTCTTCCTGGGGTTTATTATGGATCCCCATTACTTCCTGTCAAGGCAGCAGCTACTCTTCCTGGGGTTTATTATGGATCCCCATTAGTTCCTGTCAAGGCAGCAGCTACTCTTCCTGGGGTTTATTATGGATCCCCATTAGTTCCTGTCAAGGCAGCAGCTACTCTTCCTGGGGTTTATTATGGATCCCCATTAGTTCCTGTCAAGGCAGCAGCTACTCTTCCTGGGGTTTATTATGGATCCCCATTAGTTCCTGTCAAGGCAGCAGCTACTCTTCCTGGGGTTTATTATGGATCCCCATTAGTTCCTGTCAAGGCAGCAGCTACTCTTCCTGGGGTTTATTATGGATCCCCATTAGTTCCTGTCAAGGCAGCAGCTACTCTTCCTGGGGTTTATTATGGATCCCCATTAGTTCCTGTCAAGGCAGCAGCTACTCTTCCTGGGGTTTATTATGGATCCCCATTAGTTCCTGTCAAGGCAGCAGCTACTCTTCCTGGGGTTTATTATGGATCCCCATTAGTTCCTGTCAAGGCAGCAGCTACTCTTCCTGGGGTTTATTATGGATCCCCATTAGTTCCTGTCAAGGCAGCAGCTACTCTTCCTGGGGTTTATTATGGATCCCCATTAGTTCCTGTCAAGGCAGCAGCTACTCTTCCTGGGGTTTATTATGGATCCCCATTAGTTCCTGTCAAGGCAGCAGCTCCTCTTCCTGGGGTTTATTATGGATCCCCATTAGTTCCTGTCAAGACAGCAGGTACTCTTCCTGGGGTTTATTATGGATCCCCATTAGTTCCTGTCAAGGCCGCAGCTACTCTTCCTGGGGTTTATTATGGATCCCCATTAGTTCCTGTCAAGGCAGCAGCTACTCTTCCTGGGGTTTATTATGGATCCCCATTAGTTCCTGTCAAGACAGCAGCTACTCTTCCTGGGGTTTATTATGGATCCCAATAAGTTCCTGTCAAGGCAGTAGCTACTCTTCCTGGGGTTTATTATGATCCCCATTAGTTCCTGTCAAGACAGCAGCTACTCTTTCTGGAGTTTATTATGGATCCCCATTAGTTCCTGTCATGGCAGCAGCTACTCTTCCTGGGGTTTATTATGGAGCCCCATTAGTTCCTGTCAAGGCAGCAGCTACTCTTCCTGGGGTTTATTAAGGATCCCCATTAGTTCCTGCCAAGACAGCAGCTACTCTTCCTGGGGTTTATTAAGGATCCCCATTAGTTCCTGCCAAGACAGCAGCTACTCTTCCTGGGGTTTATTAAGGATCCCCATTAGTTCCTGTCAAGGCAGCAGCTACTCTTCCTGGGGTTTATTAAGGATCCCCATTAGTTCCTGTCAAGACAGCAGCTACCCCGGATTAGACCCTTTTGTAAATTTTCTCCTAAAATGACATCCCCAAATCTAACTGCCTGTAGCTCAGGCCCTGAAGCAAAGATATGCATATTCTTGGTATCATTTGAAAGGAAACACTTTGAAGTTTATGGAAATCTGAAAGGGAAGTTTTTTGGCCGCTAGATGGCATCAGTGTATGTGCAATGTTTTAGACTGATCCAATGAACCATTGTATTTCTGTTCAAAATGTTGTGTCAAGACCGCCCAAATGTGCCTAATTTGTTTATTAATAAGTTTTCATGTTCAAAATTGTGCACTCTCCTCAAACAATAGCATGGTATTATTTCACTGTAATAGCTACTGTACATTGGACAGTGCAGTTAGATTAACAAGAATTTAAGCTTTCTGCCAATATCATATATGTCCATGACATGGGACATTTTCTTGTTACTTACGACCTCATGCTAATCTCATTAGTCTGTGTGAGCTCAACCGTCCCGTGGAAGGGACACCGATCCCAATTAACACCCCTACTCTTACGATAAAGGCCATGGAATCTTTTAGTCAGGACAACCATTTAACATCCCATCTGAAAGACGGCACCCTACACAGGGCAATGTCCCCAATCACTGCCATTGGGAACTGGGATATGATTTAGTCCAGAGGATAGAGTGCCTCCTAGTGGCCTGGTCCTCCAAGCACAGCATCTGGTCTCCCATCCAGGGACTGACCAGGACCGACCCTGCTTAGCACAGCATCTGGTCTCCCATCCAGGGACTGACCAGGTCTGACCCTGCTTAGCACAGCATCTGGTCTCCCATCCAGGGACTGACCAGGACCGACCCTGCTTAGCGCACAGCATCTGCTATCCCATCCAGGGACTGACCAGGACCGACCCTGCTTAGCACAGCATCTGGTCTCCCATCCAGGGACTGACCAGGACCGACCCTGCTTAGCGCACAGCATCTGCTATCCCATCCAGGGTCTGACCAGGACCGACCCTGCTTAGCATCTGGACTCCCATCCAGGGACTGACTAGGACCGACCCTGTTTAGCATCTGGACTCCCATCCAGGGACTGACCAGGAACGACCCTGCCTAGCACAGCATCTGGTCTCCCATCCAGGGACTGACCAGGACCGACCCTGCTTAGCGCACAGACAGGCTGCTTTAGAAAGCAGCTGAAGTTAGGCTGGGCTGGGCCGACAGACAGACAGGCTGGGCTGGGCCGACAGACAGACAGACTGGGCTGGGCCGACAGACAGACAGGCTGGGCTGGCAGACAGACAGACAGGCTGGGCTGACAGACAGACAGGCTGGGCTGGGCTGACAGACAGACAGGCTGGGCTGGGCCGACAGACAGACAGACAGACAGACAGGCTGGGTTGGGCCGACAGACAGACAGACAGGCTGGGCTGGGCCCACAGACAGACAGGCTGGGTTGGGCCCACAGACAGACAGACAGACAGACAGACAGGCTGGGCTGGGCCGACAGACAGGCTGGGCTGGGCCGACAGACAGACAGACAGGCTGGGCTGGGCCGACAGACAGACAGACAGGCTGGGTTGGGCCGACAGACAGACAGACAGACAGACAGACAGACAGACAGACAGACAGACAGACAGACAGACAGACAGGCTGGGCTGGGCCGACAGACAGACAGACAGGCTGGGCTGGGCCGACAGACAGACAGACAGGCTGGGCTGGGCCGACAGACAGACAGACAGGCTGGGCTGGGCAGACAGACAGACAGGCTGGGTTGGGCCGACAGACAGACAGACAGACAGGCTGGGTTGGGCCGACAGACAGACAGACAGACAGACAGGCTGGGCCCACAGACAGACAGGCTGGGTTGGGCCAACAGACAGACAGACAGACAGACAGACAGACAGACAGACAGGCTGGGCTGGGCCGACAGACAGACAGGCTGGGCTGGGCCGACAGACAGACAGACAGACAGACAGGCTGGGCTGGGCCGACAGACAGACAGACAGGGTTGGGCCGACAGACAGACAGACAGACAGACAGACAGACAGACAGACAGACAGGCTGGGCTGGGCCGACAGACAGACAGACAGGCTGGGCTGGGCCGACAGACAGACAGACAGGCTGGGCTGGGCCGACAGACAGACAGACAGGCTGGGCTGGGCCGACAGACAGACAGACAGACAGACAGACAGACAGGCTGGGCTGGGCAGACAGACAGACAGACAGGCTGGGCTGGGCCCACAGACAGACAGGCTGGGTTGGGCCGACAGACAGACAGACAGACAGACAGACAGGCTGGGCTGGGCCGACGGACAGACAGGCTAGGCTGGGCTGGGCCGACAGACAGGCTGGGCTGGGCCGACAGACAGACAGGCTGGGCTGGGCCGACGGACAGACAGGCTGGGCTGGGCCGACGGACAGACAGGCTGGGCTGGGCCGACAGACAGACGGGCTGGGCTGGGCCGATAGACAGGCTGGGCTGGGCCGACAGACAGACAGGCTGGGCTGGGCCGACAGACAGACAGGCTGGGCTGGGCCGACAGACAGACAGGCTTGCAGGTGCTTTAGAAAACATCATATTTAAACGTCTTTAATACCCTGATAAATCAAAGTGACACGGTTTAAAATGGACCTCCACCCTCACGTAAACTGACATTTCTAAAGCAGTGGAACACAGGGCCAGCTGCAGAATCTCTCCACTAGTTGAATAAATAGGTCAGGCAGAATGAAGGACTCTCCTGGGTCCCAGTGTCTGAATGTTCTTTTCACAAAGGCTCACTATGTTCATGTGAGTTTTCAAAGCTAGCATGTTACCCCACTGGTGTAAAGTGGCCCAATGGAAGGGCCTTTGACGTTGGTTAAGGTCATTCAGTCATTAATCTCCATTGTCGGTTTTTCCTCCAACGGTACGAGTACATCTCCTGAGTGATTATCTACAGACTTTTTTAATTATTTTTATTTAACTAGGCAAGTCAGTTAAGAGGCTACCTGCCTCCCCCCTCTAACCGCTAGGCTACCTGCCTCCCCCCTCTAACCGCTAGGCTACCTGCCTCCCCCCTCTAACCGCTAGGCTACCTGCCCCCCCCCCTCTAACCGCTAGGCTACCTGCCTCCCCCCTCTAACCGCTAGGCTACCTGCCTCCCCCCTCTAACCGCTAGGCTACCTGCCCCCCCCCTCTAACCACTAGGCTACCTGCCTCCCCCTCTAACCGCTAGGCTACCTGCCGCCCAATGTGGTTGAAGCTGTCAACCACACTTTTCAACACAAAGTGACAACTATGTTTGTTGGTCACATTCAGGCCAATTGGCCTGCTTGAGTATGGATGCAAAGGCCCTGGATTCTATGTAATGACCTTCATCCTTATCAACTCTTCATCATCATCATCTGTTTCTCTCAGAAGACGCCAGACTCCAGGTGGGATAGGATCACACAGTTGCTGAGGTGTTACTGTAAATACTGCAGACAGGGAGTTAAGAGCTGAGGTGTTACTGTAAATACTGCAGACAGGGAGCTAAGAGCTGAGGTGTTACTGTAAATACTGTAGACAGGGAGCCAAGAGCTGAGGTGTTACTGTAAATACTGCAGACAGGGAGCTAAGAGCTGAGGTGTTACTGTAAATACTGTAGACAGGGAGCTAAGAGCTGAGGTGTTATTGTAAATTCTGCAGACAGGGAGCTAAGAGCTGAGGTGTTACTGTAAATACTGTAGACAGGGAGCCAAGAGCTGAAGTGTTACTGTAAATACTGCAGACAGGGAGCTAAGAGCTGAGGTGTTACTGTAAATACTGCAGACAGGGAGCTAAGAGCTGAGGTGT
Organism: Oncorhynchus kisutch; assembly: GCF_002021735.2. NCBI lineage: Eukaryota > Metazoa > Chordata > Actinopteri > Salmoniformes > Salmonidae > Oncorhynchus > Oncorhynchus kisutch. The sequence goes on from NW_022261979.1 coordinate 10,935,962, forward strand.
TACTGTAAATACTGCAGACAGGGCCCTGTAAGAGCTGAGGTGTTACTGTAAATACTGCAGACAGGGAGCTAAGAGCTGAGGTGTTACTGTAAATACTGCAGACAGGGCCCTGTAAGAGCTGAGGTGTTACTGTAAATACTGTAGACAGGGAGCTAAGAGCTGAGGTGTTACTGTAAATTCTGCAGACAGGGAGCTAAGAGCTGAGGTGTTACTGTAAATACTGTAGACAGGGAGCCAAGAGCTGAGGTGTTACTGTAAATACTGCAGACAGGGAGCTAAGAGCTGAGGTGTTACTGTAACTACTGCAGACAGGGAGCTAAGAGCTGAGGTGTTACTGTAACTACTGCAGACAGGGAGCTAAGAGCTGAGGTGTTACTGTAAATTCTGCAGACAGGGAGCTAAGAGCTGAGGTGTTACTGTAAATACTGTAGACAGTGAGCCAAGAGCTGAGGTGTTACTGTAAATACTGCAGACAGGGCTCTGTAAGAGCTGAGGTGTTACTGTAAATACTGCAGACAGGGCTCTGTAAGAGCTGAGGTGTTACTGTAAATACTGCAGACAGGGCTCTGTAAGAGCTGAGGTGTTACTGTAAATACTGCAGACAGGGCTCTGTAAGAGCTGAGGTGTTACTGTAAGTACTGCAGACAGGGCTCTGTAAGAGCTGAGGTGTTACTGTAAATACTGCAGACAGGGCTCTGTAAGAGCTGAGGTGTTACTGTAAATACTGCAGACAGGGCTCTGTAAGAGCTGAGGTGTTACTGTAAATACTGCAGACAGGGCTCTGTAAGAGCTGAGGTGTTACTGTAAATACTGCAGACAGGGCTCTGTAAGAGCTGAGGTGTTACTGTAAATACTGCAGACAGGGAGCTAAGAGCTGAGGTGTTACTGTAAATACTGCAGACAGGGAGCTAAGAGCTGAGGTGTTACTGTAAATACTGCAGACAGGGCTCTGTAAGAGCTGAGGTGTTACTGTAAATACTGCAGACAGGGAGCTAAGAGCTGAGGTGTTACTGTAAATACTGCAGACAGGGAGCTAAGAGCTGAGGTGTTACTGTAAATACTGCAGACAGGGCCCTGTAAGAGCTGAGGTGTTACTGTAAATACTGCAGACAGGGCTCTGTAAGAGCTGAAGTGTTACTGTAAATACTGCAGACAGGGCTCTGTAAGAGCTGAGGTGTTACTGTAAATACTGCAGACAGGGAGCTAAGAGCTGAGGTGTTACTGTAAATACTGCAGACAGGGAGCTAAGAGCTGAGGTGTTACTGTAAATACTGCAGACAGGGAGCTAAGAGCTGAGGTGTTACTGTAGATACTGCAGACAGGGCTCTGTAAGAGCTGAGGTGTTACTGTAAATACTGTAGACAGGGCTCTGTAAGAGCTGAGGTGTTACTGTAAATACTGTAGACAGGGTGCTAAGAGCTGAGGTGTTACTGTAAATACTGCAGACAGGGCTCTGTAAGAGCTGAGGTGTTACTGTAAATACTGCAGACAGGGAGCTAAGAGCTGAGGTGTTACTGTAAATACTGCAGACAGGGCTCTGTAAGAGCTGAGGTGTTACTGTAAATACTGCAGACAGGGCTCTGTAAGAGCTGAGGTGTTACTGTAAATACTGCAGACAGGGAGCTAAGAGCTGAGGTGTTACTGTAAATACTGCAGACAGGGAGCTAAGAGCTGAGGTGTTACTGTAAATACTGCAGACAGGGCTCTGTAAGAGCTGAGGTGTTACTGTAAATACTGCAGACAGGGCTCTGTAAGAGCTGAGGTGTTACTGTAAATACTGCAGACAGGGCTCTGTAAGAGCTGAGGTGTTACTGTAAATACTGCAGACAGGCTCTGTAAGAGCTGAGGTGTTACTGTAAATACTGCAGACAGGGCTCTGTAAGAGAAAACACTAAATGCCATTTCCTGGTTACAAAAATTCTAATAGTTTGACAAATTTTCAGTTCATGTGACAAAACAAGCAAGTATAGTGTAGAGAATCATTGTACCATCTAAACCGCTGTGAAATATATTTTCAAGAACGAGAAATGTTGTATTTTCAGCTGTTTGAAGCTGTTGTACAAAACAGGAAGTAAAAGACGCAAAAAAAACTCAACTTAAAGCACGGGAAGCATAGAAATGGCACACATAGAAACAGATGTAACACTTCTTAGAATTGCTTTCAAAGTGAATGACAGCTCTATAACTCACATTTCTATGTGAATTTGGTCAAATCTTGTAGCTTTAACAATGGGGAAGATCTTTCATCAACGTCCACTGTTCTCCGAGAGTTGCTGCATGTCCTGTTCCCTTCAGAGAACACACAGCATCCTATTGTCTTCACACCCGCTCTGTTCACTAATTACAGTCACACAGCATCCTATTGTCTTCACACCCGCTCTGCTCACTAATTACAGTCACACAGCATCCTATTGTCTTCACACCCGCTCTGTTCACTAATTACAGTCACACAGCATCCTATTGTCTTCACACCCGCTCTGTTCACTAATTACAGTCACACAGCATCCTATTGTCTTCACACCCGCTCTGTTCACTAATTACAGTCACACAGCATCCTATTGTCTTCACACCCGCTCTGTTCACTAATTACAGTCACACAGCATCCTATTGTCTTCACACCCGCTCTGTTCACTAATTACAGTCACACAGCATCCTATTGTCTTCACACCCGCTCTGTTCACTAATTACAGTCACACAGCATCCTATTGTCTTCACACCCGCTCTGTTCACTAATTACAGTCACACAGCATCCTATTGTCTTCACACCCGCTCTGTTCACTAATTACAGTCAGGATATCAGAAGGAAAACAAACCAACATGGAGGGTTAGAGATGGCTATATTTTAACAACAACAAGGAGACCATAAACACTTCCCCGGACAACATCTGTGTCCCAAATGGCACCCTATGCCCTATGGGCCCTGGCCAAAAGTAGTGCACTAGATAGGGAATAGGGTGCCATTTGGAACTCATACAGAATGCTTTCTGTGTTAATTATATCTAGTGTCTTAGTGATGTTTGAAATGTGGGGCGGTCTATAATTTGTCTCAATTAGAAAGCAACCAAGGTAAAAAAAAAAACGACTTCTTTAGCTAACAATCACACACCACAAAGAGGTAGGTCTTTCTTTCAGGAGTCTGTTGTGTTTCTGATCAATAGGATTATCTTTGAATATGAAAACATGTTTGTCATGTAAAACAGTGCTGGGTTAGATTTAAAAGGCCCAAAGAGTGTTTAGGGAGGGTCTGAGCACCTCAGAACAGCGTGTGTGTTTTCATTAGCCAAGCGGTGCAGTACGTAGTAATGTCCCAGTTATCAGCAGAGGTGGTTAAAACACATGTCTTCTGTCTAAAGGAGGGAGGGAGGGAGGGACGAACAGACGGAGAGATGGAGGGAGGGACGAACAGATGGAGGGAGGGAGGGAGGGAGGGACAGACAGAGAGATGGAGGGAGGGAGGGAGGGAGGGAGGGAGGGAGGGAGGGAGGGAGGGAGGGAGGGAGGGAGGGAGGGAGGGAGGGAGGGAGGGAGGGAGGGAGGGAGGGAGGGAGGGACAAACTGACTGAGAGATGGAGGGAGGGACGAACAGATGGAGGGAGGGACAGTTTAAATTATAGGTGTGTTGAGGTATTCAACTTCTGCCACCCTCCCCGAACCTCACTCATCCATTCCTTTCCTTCCTCCCCCATTCTCACCCAGTCATCCCTAGCCTCCCCCATTCTCACCCAGTCACCCCTAGCCTCCCCCATTCTCACCCAGTCACTCCTTGCCTCCCCCATTCTCACCCAGTCACCCCTACCCTCTGCCATTCTCACCTAGTCGGGATGCTGGCCTTCTAGGCAGAGTTCCTCTGCCCAGTCTCAATGTCAACAGTGAAGAGGCAACTCCGGGATGCTGGCCTTCTAGGCAGAGTTCCTCTGTCCAGTCTCAACGTCAACAGTGAAGAGGTGACTCCGGGATGCTGGTCTTCTAGGCAGAGTTCCTCTGTCCAGTCTCAACGTCAACAGTGAAGAGGCGACTCCGGGATGCTGGTCTTCTAGGCAGAGTTCCTCTGTCCAGTCTCAACGTCAACAGTGAAGAGGCGACTCCGGGATGCTGGTCTTCTAGGCAGAGTTCCTCTGTCCAGTATCAACGTCAACAGTGAAGAGGTGACTCCGGGATGCTGGCCTTCTAGGCAGAGTTCCTCTGTCCAGTCTCAACGTCAACAGTGAAGAGGTGACTCCAGGATGCTGGCCTTCTAGGCAGAGTTCCTCTGTCCAGTCTCAACGTCAACAGTGAAGAGGTGACTCCGGGATGCTGGTCTTCTAGGCAGAGTTCCTCTGTCCAGTCTCAACGTCAACAGTGAAGAGGCGACTCCGGGATGCTGGTCTTCTAGGCAGAGTTCCTCTGTCCAGTCTGAACGTCAACAGTGAAGAGGCAACTCCGGGATGCTGGTCTTCTAGGCAGAGTTGCTCTGTCCAGTCTCAACGTCAACAGTGAAGAGGCGACTCCGGGATGCTGGCCTTCTAGGCAGAGTTTCTCTGTCCAGTCTCAACGTCAACAGTGAAGAGGTGACTCAACAGGATGCTGGTCTTCTAGGCAGAGTTCCTCTGTCCAGTCTCAACGCCAACAGTGAAGAGGCAACTCCGGGATGCTGGCCTTCTAGGCAGAGTTCCTCTTTCCAGTCTCAACGTCAACAGTGAAGAGGTGACTCCGGGATGCTGGCCTTCTAGGCAGAGTTCCTCTGTCCAGTCTCAATGTCAACAGTGAAGAGGTGACTCCGGGATGCTGGCCTTCTAGGCAGAGTTCCTCTGTCCAGTCTCAACGTCAACAGTGAAGAGGTGACTCCGGGATGCTGGTCTTCTAGGCAGAGTTCCTCTGTCCAGTCTCAACGTCAACAGTGAAGAGGCGACTCCGGGATGCTGGTCTTCTAGGCAGAGTTCCTCTGTCCAGTCTCAACGTCAACAGTGAAGAGGCGACTCCGGGATGCTGGTCTTCTAGGCAGAGTTCCTCTGTCCAGTATCAACGTCAACAGTGAAGAGGTGACTCCGGGATGCTGGCCTTCTAGGCAGAGTTCCTCTGTCCAGTCTCAACGTCAACAGTGAAGAGGTGACTCCAGGATGCTGGCCTTCTAGGCAGAGTTCCTCTGTCCAGTCTCAACGTCAACAGTGAAGAGGTGACTCCGGGATGCTGGTCTTCTAGGCAGAGTTCCTCTGTCCAGTCTCAACGTCAACAGTGAAGAGGCGACTCCGGGATGCTGGTCTTCTAGGCAGAGTTCCTCTGTCCAGTCTGAACGTCAACAGTGAAGAGGCAACTCCGGGATGCTGGTCTTCTAGGCAGAGTTGCTCTGTCCAGTCTCAACGTCAACAGTGAAGAGGCGACTCCGGGATGCTGGCCTTCTAGGCAGAGTTTCTCTGTCCAGTCTCAACGTCAACAGTGAAGAGGTGACTCAACAGGATGCTGGTCTTCTAGGCAGAGTTCCTCTGTCCAGTCTCAACGCCAACAGTGAAGAGGCAACTCCGGGATGCTGGCCTTCTAGGCAGAGTTCCTCTTTCCACCTCTCAACGTCAACAGTGAAGAGGTGACTCCGGGATGCTGGCCTTCTAGGCAGAGTTCCTCTGTCCAGTCTCAATGTCAACAGTGAAGAGGTGACTCCGGGATGCTGGCCTTCTAGGCAGAGTTCCTCTGTCCAGTCTCAACGTCAACAGTGAAGAGGTGACTCCTGGATGCTGGCCTGCTAGGCAGAGTTCCTCTGTCCAGTCTCAACGTCAACAGTGAAGAGGTGACTCCGGGATGCTGGCCTGCTAGGCAGAGTTCCTCTGTCCAGTCTCAACGTCAACAGTGAAGAGGTGACTCCGGGATGCTGGCCTGCTATGCAGAGTTCCTCTGTACAGTCTCAACGTCAACAGTGAAGAGGCGACTCCGGGATGCTGGTCTTCTAGGCAGAGTTCCTCTGTCCAGTCTCAACGTCAACAGTGAAGAGGCAACTCCGGGATGCTGGCCTTCTAGGCAGAGTTCCTCTGTCCAGTCTCAACGTCAACAGTGAAGAGGCAACTCCGGGATGCTGGTCTTCTAGGCAGAGTTCCTCTGTCCAGTCTCAACGTCAACAGTGAAGAGGCAACTCCGGGATGCTGGCCTTCTAGGCAGAGTTCCTCTGTCCAGTCTCAGAGTCAACAGTGAAGAGGCGACTCCAGGATGCTGGCCTTCTAGGCAGAGTTCCTCTGTCCAGTGTCTGTGTTCTTGTGCCCATCTTTTCTTTTCTTTTTATTGGCCAGTCTGAGATAAGGCTTTTTCTTTGGAACTGCCTAGAAGACCAGCATCCCGGAGTTGCCTCTTCACTGTTGACGTTGAGACTGGTGTATTGCAGGTACTATTTAATGAAGCTGCCAGTTGAGGACTTGCCAGTTGAGCACTCTAATGTACTTGTCCTCTTGCTCAGTTGTGCACCGGGGCCTCCCACTCCTCTTTCTATTCTGGTTAGGGCCAGTTTGCGCTGTTCTGTGAAGGGAGTAGTACACAGCGTTGTACGAGATCTTCAGTTTCTTGGCAATTTCTCACATGGAATAGCCTTCATTTCTCAGAACACGAATAGACTAACGAATTTCAGAAGAAAGTTATTTGTTTTTGGACATTTTGTGCCTGTAATCGAACCCACAAATGCTGATGCTCCAGATACTCAACTAGTCTAAAGAATGCCAGTTTTATTGCTTCTTTTAATCAGAACAATTTTCAGCTGTGCTAACATAATTGCAAAAGGGTTTTCTAATGATCACTTAGCCTTTTAAAATGATAAACTTGGATTAGCTAAAAGATAAAAATGATGAACTTGGATTAGCTAACACAACGTGCCATTGGAACACAGGAGTGATGGTTGCTGATAATGGGCCTCTGTTCGCCTATGTAGATATTCCATTAAAAATCAGCCGTTTCCAGCTACAATAGTCATTTACAACATTAACAATTTCTACACTGTATTTCTAATCAATTAGATGTTATTTTTAATGGACAAAAAAAAATGCTTTTCTTTCAAAAACAAGGACATTTGTAAGTGACCTCAAACTGTTGAACGGCAGCGTCCATCACAGCCTTTTCTCTGTAGTGAAGCCAAAACACAAAAACAATAGTGTTCATAAGTATCCCAGAGGAAATGGGGTGCCCAGTCATTGGTATTATTCAGGCTATGCCATGGTGCCATGGTTCAGAGAAACAATATTCAAGGTGTTTTAACTCAATAGGTTTCACAGAACACATTACAGTTCTCTGAGAAGGTGAGGCTTTCTCCAATAAAAACACAGAACACATTACAGTTCTCTGAGAAGGTGAGGCTTTCCCCAATAAAAACACAGAACACATTACAGTTCTCTGAGAAGGTGAGGCTTTCCCCAATAAAAACACAGAACACATTACAGTTCTCTGAGAAGGTGAGGCTTTCTCCAATAAAAACACAGAACACATTACAGTTCTCTGAGAAGATGAGGCTTTCCCCAATAAAAACACAGAACACATTACAGTTCTCTGAGAAGGTGAGGCTTTCCCCAATAAAAACACAGAACACATTACAGTTCTCTGAGAAGGTGAGGCTTTCCCCAATAAAACACAGAACACATTACAGTTCTCTGAGAAGGTGAGGCTTTCCCCAATAAAAACACAGAACACATTACAGTTCTCTGAGAAGGTGAGGCTTTCCCCAATAAAAACACAGAACACATTACAGTTCTCTGAGAAGGTGAGGCTTTCCCCAATAAAAACACAGAACACATTACAGTTCTCTGAGAAGGTGAGGCTTTCCCCAATAAAAACACAGAACACATTACAGTTCTCTGAGAAGGTGAGGCTTTCCCCAATAAAAACACAGAACACATTACAGTTCTCTGAGAAGGTGAGGCTTTCCCCAATAAAAACACAGAACACATTACAGTTCTCTGAGAAGGTGAGGCTTTCCCCAATAAAAACACAGAACACATTACAGTTCTCTGAGAAGGTGAGGCTTTCCCCAATAAAAACACAGAACACATTACAGTTCTCTGAGAAGGTGAGGCTTTCTCCAATAAAACACAGAACACATTACAGTTCTCTGAGAAGGTGAGGCTTTCCCCAATAAAAACACAGAACACATTACAGTTCTCTGAGAAGGTGAGGCTTTCCCCAATAAAAACACAGAACACATTACAGTTCTCTGAGAAGGTGAGGCTTTCCCCAATAAAAACACAGAACACATTACAGTTCTCTGAGAAGGTGAGGCTTTCTCCAATAAAAACACAGAACACATTACAGTTCTCTGAGAAGGTGAGGCTTTCCCCAATAAAAACACAGAACACATTACAGTTCTCTGAGAAGGTGAGGCTTTCCCCAATAAAAACACAGAACACATTACAGTTCTCTGAGAAGGTGAGGCTTTCCCCAATAAAAACACAGAACACATTACAGTTCTCTGAGAAGGTGAGGCTTTCCCCAATAAAAACACAGAACACATTACAGTTCTCTGAGAAGGTGAGGCTTTCCCCAATAAAAACACAGAACACATTACAGTTCTCTGAGAAGGTGAGGCTTTCCCCAATAAAAACACAGAACACATTACAGTTCTCTGAGAAGGTGAGGCTTTCTCCAATAAAAACACAGAACACATTACAGTTCTCTGAGAAGGTGAGGCTTTCCCCAATAAAAACACAGAACACATTACAGTTCTCTGAGAAGGTGAGGCTTTCCCCAATAAAAACACAGAACACATTACAGTTCTCTGAGAAGGTGAGGCTTTCCCCAATAAAAACACAGAACACATTACAGTTCTCTGAGAAGGTGAGGCTTTCTCCAATAAAAACACAGAACACATTACAGTTCTCTGAGAAGGTGAGGCTTTCTCCAATAAAAACACAGAACACATTACAGTTCTCTGAGAAGGTGAGGCTTTCCCCAATAAAAACACAGAACACATTACAGTTCTCTGAGAAGGTGAGGCTTTCTCCAATAAAAACACAGAACACATTACAGTTCTCTGAGAAGGTGAGGCTTTCCCCAATAAAAACACAGAACACATTACAGTTCTCTGAGAAGGTGAGGCTTTCTCCAATAAAAACACAGAACACATTACAGTTCTCTGAGAAGGTGAGGCTTTCCCCAATAAAAACACAGAACACATTACAGTTCTCTGAGAAGGTGAGGCTTTCTCCAATAAAAACACAGAACACATTACAGTTCTCTGAGAAGGTGAGGCTTTCCCCAATAAAAACACAGAACTAAATAAGCAACAAATAAACAAAAAAACACGATTCAAATTCAGAGAATCATTAATAAGTATTATCCTTGAAAGCATTGAAGGTCGGACCAAGGCCGAAACGTTGACGAGGAGGAGGAGGAGGAGGATAGAGGAGGAGGATTAGAGGAGGAGGAGGAGGAGGAGGAGGAGGAGGAGGAGGATAGAGGAGGAGGAGGATAGAGGAGGAGGATAGAGGAGGAGGATAGAGGAGGAGGATAGAGGAGGAGGAGGATAGAGGAGGAGGATAGAGGAGGAGGATAGAGGAGGAGGATAGAGGAGGAGGATAGAGGAGGAGGACAGAGGAGGAGGATAGAGGAGGAGGAGGGATAGAGGAGGAGGATAGAGGAGGAGGATAGAGGAGAGGATAGAGGAGAGGAGGATAGAGAGAGGAGGAGGATAGAGGAGGAGGATAGAGGAGGAGGATAGAGGAGGAGGATAGAGGAGGAGGATAGAGGAGGAGGAGGATAGAGGAGGAGGAGGATAGAGGAGGAGGATAGAGGAGGAGGAGGAGGAGGAGGAGGATAGAGGAGGAGGATAGAGGAGGAGGAGGATAGAGGAGGAGGAGATAGAGGAGGAGGAGGAGGATAGAGGAGGAGGAGGAGGATAGAGGAGGAGGATAGAGGAGGAGGAGGATAGAGGAGGAGGAGGAGGATAGAGGAGGAGGAGGAGGATAGAGGAGGAGGAGGAGGATAGAGGAGGAGGAGGAGGAGGATAGAGGAGGAGGAGGAGGATAGAGGAGGAGGAGGAGGATAGAGGAGGGGGAGGAGGAGGAGGATAATAAAGAGGAGGAGGGAGGATAAAGATGGAGGAGGAGGGGGAGGAGGAGGAGGGATAAAGAGGAGGAGGAGGGGGAGGAGGAGGAGGTCGAGGAGGGGAGGAAGGAGGGGGAGGAGGAGGATAAAGAGGAGGAGGAGGAGGATAAAGAGGAGGAGGAGGAGGAGGAGGAGGAGGATAAAGAGGAGGGGGAGGAGGAGGATAAAGAGGAGGAGGAGGAGGAGGATAAAGAGGAGGAGGAGGAGGATAAAGAAGAGGGGGAGGAGGAGGATAAAGAGGAGGTGGAGGAGGAGGAGGAGGAGGATAAAGAGGAGGAGGAGGAGGATAAAGAAGAGGGGGGAGGAGGAGGATAAAGAGGAGGTGGAGGAGGAGGAGGAGGAGGAGGATAAAGAGGAGGAGGATGATAAAGAGGAGGGGGAGGATAAAGAGGAGGGGGAGGATACAGAGGAGGAGGAGGAGAGGAGGAGGAGGAGGAGGGAGGTTAAAGAGGAGGATAAAGAGGAGCAGGAGGAGGAGGATAAAGAGGAGGTGGAGGATAAAGAGGAGGAGGAGGAGGAGGAGGAGGATAGAGGAGGGGGAGGAGGAGGAGGATAAAGAGGAGGGGAGGATAAAGAGGAGGAGGAGGAGGATAAAGAGGAGGAGGAGGAGGAGGAGGATAAAGAGGAGGGGGAGGAGGAGGAGGATAAAGAGGAGGCGGGAGGATAAAGAGGAGGAGGAGGAGGAGGATAAAGAGGAGGAGGAGGAGGAGGATAAAGAGGAGGAGGAGGAGGATAAAGAGGAGGAGGAGGAGGATAAAGAAGAGGGGGAGGAGGAGGATAAAGAGGAGGTGGAGGAGGAGGAGGAGGATAGAGGAGGAGGAGGATAAAGAGGTGGGGGAGGAGGATAAAGAGGAGGAGGAGGAGGATAAAGAAGAGGGGGAGGAGGAGGGTAAAGAGGAGGAGGATGATAAAGAGGAGGGGAGGATAAAGAGGAGGGGGAGGATACAGAGGAGGAGGAGGAGAGGAGGAGGATAAAGAGGAGGAGGAGGAGGAGGAGGAGGAGGATAAAGAGGAGGAGGATGATAAAGAGGAGGGGGAGGATAAAGAGGAGGGGGAGGATACAGAGGAGGAGGAGGAGAGGAGGAGGATAAAGAGGAGGATAAAGAGGAGCAGGAGGAGGAGGATAAAGAGGAGGTTGGAGGATAAAGAGGAGGGGGGAGATAAGAGGAGGAGGAGGAGGAGGAGAGGAGGATAAAGAGGAGGGGGAGGAGGAGGAGGATAAAGAGGAGGGGGAGGATAAAGAGGAGGAGGAAGGAGGAGGGAGGAGGATAAAGAGGAGGGGGAGGATAAAGAGAGAGGAGGAGGAGGAGGAGGAGGATAAAGAGGATGGGGGAGGAGGAGGTAGGATAAAGAGGAGGAGGAGGAGGAGGATAAAGAGGAGGAGGAGGAGGATAAAGAGGGAGGAGGAGGAGGATAAAGAAGCGGGGGAGGAGGAGGATAAGAAGAGGGGGGAGGAGGAGGATAAAAAGGAGGAGGAGGATGATAAAGAGGAGGTTTAAAGAGGAGCAGGAGGAGGAGGGTAAAGAGGAGGTGGAGGATAAAGAGGAGGAGGGAAGTGGAAGAGGATTAAAGAGGAGGAAGGGGAGGAGGAAGAGATAAAGAGGGGGGGAGGGGAGGATAAAGAGGAGGAGGAGGAAGAGGATAAGAGGAGAATAAAGAGGAGGGGGGAGGCTAAAGAGGAGGCAGAGGAGGATAAGAGGAGGGGGGATGATACAAGAGGAGGGGGAGGATAAAGAGGCGGAGGAGGATAAAGAGGGAGGGGGAGGATAAAGAGGAGGTGGAGTGAGGATAAAGAGGAGCAGGATGATAAGAGGAGGGGAGGAGGGGGAAGAGGATAAGGAGGAGGAGGAGGATAAAGAGGAGGCGGAGGTTAATGAGGAGGGGGAGGATAAAGAGGAGAGACCAGGGGGAGGAGGAAGAGGAATAAAGAGCAGGAGGAGGATAAAGAGGAGGGAGGGAAGAGGATTAAAGAGGAGGGGGAGGGTAAAGAGGAGGAGGATGATAAAGAGGAGGGGAGGATAAAGAGGAGGGGGAGGATACAGAGGAGGAGGAAGAGGATAAAGAGGAGGATAAAGAGGAGGATGAGGAGGATAAAGAGGAGGGGGAGGATACAGAGGAGGAGGAGGAAGAGGATAAAGAGGAGGAGGGGGAGGATAAAGAGGGGGAAGAGGATAAAGAGGAGGGGGAGGATAAAGAGGAGGGGGAGGATAAAGAGGAGGAGGATAAAGAGGAGGGGGGGAATAAAGAGGAGGGGAGTGATAAAGGAGGAGGGGAGGAGGAGGAAGAGGATAAAGAGGAGGAGGAGGATAAAGAGGAGGAGGAGGATAAAGAGGATTGGGAGGATAAAGAGGAGGGAGAGGAGGAGGAGGAGGAGGATAAGAGCAGGAGGAGGATAAAGAGGAGGGGGAGGAGGAGGAAGAGGATAAAGAGGAGGAGGAGGAGGAGGAGGAAGAGGATAAAGACGAGGAGGAGGATAAAGAGGAGGGGAGGATAAAGAGGAGGGAGAGGAGGAGGAGGAAGAGGATAAAGAGCAGGAGGAGGATAAAGAGGAGGGGGAGGAAGGGATAAAGAGGAGGGGGAGGATAAAGAGGAGGGAGGATAAAGAGGAGGAGGAGGATAAAGAGGGGGAGGAGGAAGAGGATACAAGAGGAGGTTAAGAGGAGGGGGTGGTAGGTAGGATAAATAGGAGGAGGATAAAGATGAGGAGGCAGGATAAAGAGAAGGGGGAGGATAAAGAGGAGGAGGAGGATAAAGAGGAGAGGAGGATAAAGAGGAGGGGGAGGATAAAGAGGAGGGGGAGAGGATAAAGAGGAGGGGAGGATAAAGCGGAGGGGGAGGATAAAGAGGAGGGGGAGGGGAGGCGGAATGAGGATATAAGAGGAGGATATAAAGAGGATAAAGAGGAGGATAAAGAGGGGAGGAAGAGGATAAAGAGGAGGAGGAGGATAAAGAGGAGGGGGAGGATAAAGAGGAGGGGAGAGTGAGGAGGAGGAAGAGGATAAAGCGGAGGAGGAGGATTAAAGAAGAGGGGGAGGATAAAGAGGAGGGGGAGGAGGAGGAGGAAGAGGATAAAGAGGAGGAGGCGGATTAAAGAGGAGGATGAGGAGGAGGAGGAAGAGGATAAAGAGCAGGAGGAGGATAAAGAGGAGGAAGAGATAAGAGGACGGGGAGGATAAAGAGGACGGGGAGGATAAAGAGGAGGGGGAGGAAGAGGATTAAAGAGGAGGGGGAGGATAAAGAGGAGGAGGAGGGTTAAAGAGGAGGAGGAGGAGGATAAAGAGGAGGTGGAGGAAGAGGATAAAGAGGAGGGGGAGGATTATTAAGAGGAGGGGGAGGATAAAGAGGATGAGTCATCATGGAATCATTACACACAACACACACACACACACCTCCTTTACAATGAGTCATCAATGGAATCATTACTTTCAACCACACACACACACACACACACACACACACACACACACACAATATTCACAACATAAATTCAAAAGGATAAAGGAGGATAAAAGAGGAGGGAGAGGAGAGGAGGAGGAGGATAAAGAGCAGGAGGAGGATATAAGAGGAGGGGGAGGAGGAGGAAGAGGATAAAGAGGAGGAGGAGGAGGAGGAGAAGAGGATAAAGACGAGGAGGAGGATAAAGAGGAGGGGGAGGATAAAGAGAGGGAGAGGAGGAGGAGGAAGAGGATAAAGAGCAGGAGGAGGATAAAGAGGAGGGGGAGGAAGAGGATAAAGAGGAGGGGAGGATAAAGAGGGGGAGGAGGAAGAGGATAAAGAGGAGGTTAAAGAGGAGGGGTTGGGTAGGATAAATAGGAGGAGGATAAAGATGAGAGGAGGAAAGAGAAGGGGGAGGAGGATAAAGAGGAGGAGGAGGAGGATAAAGAAGAGGGGGAGGATAAGAGGAGGGGGAGGAGAGGAAGAGGAAAGAGGAGGGAGAGGAGGGAGGAGGAAGAGGATAAAGAGGAGGAGGAGGATAAAGAGAGGGGGGGGGATAAAGAGGAGGGGAGGAAGAGGATAAAGAGGAGGGGAAGGATAAAGAGGAGGAGGAGGATAAAGAGGGGGAGGGGGAGGAGAGGATAAAGAGGAGGTTAAAGAGGAGGGGGGTAGGATAAATAGGAGGAGGATAAAGATGAGGAGGAAGATAAAGAGAAGGGGGAGGATAAAGAGGAGGAGGAGGATAAAGAAGAGGGGGAGGATGAGGATAAAGAGGAGGGGGAGAGGGAGGAGAGGATAAAGAGGAGGAGGAGAGGAGGAGGGGAGAGGATAAAGAGGAGGAGGAGGAAAAGAAGAGGGGGAGGATAAGAGGAGGGGAGGAGGAGGAGGAGGAGGAAGAGGAAAAGAGGAGGAGGGGATAAAGAGGAGGAGGAGGAGGAGGAGGAAGAGGATAAAGAGCAGGAGGAGGATAAAGAGGAGGAAGAGGAAGAGGACGGGGAGGATAAAGAGGACGGGGAGGATAAAGAGGAGGGGGAGGAAGAGGATAAAGAGGAGGGGGAGGATAAAGAGGAGGAGGAGGGTAAAAGAGGAGGAGGAGGAGGATAAAGAGGAGGTGGAGGAAGAGGATAACGAGGAGGTGGAGGACAGAGGATAAAAGAGAGGGGGAGGATAAAGAGGAGGGGGAGGATAAAGAGGAGGTGGAGGAAGAGGATAAAGAGGAGGGGGAGGATAAAGAGGAGGGGGAGGATAAAGAGGATGAGTCATCATGGAATCATTACACACACACACACACACACACACCTCCTTTACAATGAGTCATCATGGAATCATTACTTTCAACCACACACACACACACACACACACACACACACACAACACAATATTCACAAACATAAATTCAAAAACACACTCCTACACACACACACACACACAACACCACAAGGATTAATCTTCCAGAACACACACAGTCCTAATGAGAGGTGGTGGACTGGTTGAAGTTTTCAACCCATTAGGTATATCTGGGCTGTTTTTTTGCACAGTGCAAACCCTGAGGTCATGCTCAGCGTGGGTGGGCTGTTTTTTTGCACAGTGCAAACCTGAGGTCATGTCAGTGCTGGGCTGTTTTTTTGCACAGTGCAACCCTGAGGTCATGCTCAGCGTGGTGG
>NW_022261979.1:10951201-10963701 GCF_002021735.2 Oncorhynchus kisutch
AGAGAGAGAGAGAGAGAAGTAGAGAGACGAGAGGAGAGAGACAGAGAGAGAGAAGAGAGAGAGAGAGACAGAGAGAGAGAGAGAGAGAAGAGAGAGAGAGAAGAGAGAGAGAGAGAGAGAAGATAGAGAGCAGAGAGAGAGGAGAGATAGAGAGAGAGAGAGAGAGGAGAGAGAGAGAGACAGAGAGAGAGAGAGAGAGAGAGAGAGAGAGAGAGAGAGAAGAGAGAGAGAGAGAGAGACAGAGACGAGAGAGAGAGAGAGAGAGGAGACAGGAGAGAGAGAGAGAGAGAGAGAAGAGAGAGGACAGAAGAGAGACAGAGAGCAGAGAGAGAGAGAAGAGAGAGAGAGACAGAGAAGAGAGAGAGAGAGACAAGATAGAGAGAGAAGAGAGAGGAAGAGAGAGAGAGAGAGAGAGAGAGAGAGAGAATGAGAGAGAAGAGAGAGAGAGAAGCCAGAGAGACCGAGAGAGATGAGAGAGAGAAGGACAGAGAGCCAGAGAGAGACAGAGAGAGAGAGACAGAGAGAGAGAGAGAGAGAGAGAGAGAGAAGAAGAGAGAGAGAGAGAAGAGAGAGAGAGAGAAGAGAACGAGGAGAGAGAGAGAGGAGAGAGAGAGGAGAGAGACAGAGAAAGAGAGAGGAGAGAGAGAAGAGAGAAGATAGAACGAGAGAGAGATGAGAGAGAGAGACGAGAGAGTTTTTGAGTTTTATAAAACCTTTATTTTTACTCAAGTGTAACATAAAATAAAAATAAAAAGACACACTGCCTTTTCAGAAATGAAACAACAAATGTAATTCCTAAACACAAATACATACATAACATATACAGTCAACTTATTTCATCAGAAAAAAACAATTGCCCCTCCTCTACAAAACAAAGCGCTCTTTCGTAGGCCCACTTCTCCTCAAATATAGGAGATCTTTACAGCTGAAAAGAACTCAAAATCTACTTTTATTCTTGCTTTCACTAATCCTTTAAAAACACATCTTACATCCTTCCCATATCCCGTTTCTATCTTGTGTTTTCTACTCAGAAAAATTGACATCTTAGCTTGTCCCAAAATAAAATTTAACATTTGACATTTTCTTTTCTGTTGTTTACTATATTGAAACCCCAAAATAAAAACAGTGTTATTGAAAAATTCCCCTACAGCTTTAAACAAAGATTCCATCATTTCCAATAGAGGTTTTATCCTCTCACACTCCATAAAACAGTGAAAAATGGTTTCTCTTATATTACAAAAAGGACATCCATCTCTAACATCTGAATTAATAACAGATACAAAAGCATTAACTGCAATGATGCCATGTAAAACCCTCCATTGCATATCACCAGTACCCTTTTGTAACGGTGGTTTGTACAGTGCCCTCCATGCTGGCTTTACCCTATCATCAATGCCCAATTTTACCCTCCATGGAGTGTCTTTTCTATTTTTCAATTTATCTTTATTCAACACCTTGACACACCCCCTATACAAGTCCTTCCCATTCACCTCATCCAAACCCACCTCCTCCAACCCTCTCAAATCCAGCAATAACGCCTTTCTTTCTGACTCTGGGATACCTGGTGTAATCCCTAGTCTTGGAAATGAGACGTCTTCATCTTGTACATTCTTCTTGTGGCTACTAAGCATACCCCATTCTTCCGCTGACAGAGCCTTCCTACAGCTCCCCAGCATTTGTCCGACAATCCTTTCCGACCTCATCCCCAAATGTTCTGCCACCCGTCTTCTATCCATTAAGGCGGGCCCAGCCATGGCCATTAACTGTCTTAAGGTGATGATTTTCCCCTTCACCAGAATCTTGGAGAAATGTGGAACAGCTGCAGTTGTACAATCCAGTCTTGCCCCATACACCAGAGGTTCCTCCAACAGCCAATGCACTGACTCCACTGAAGTTCGTCTGGACACCTTCATTATGCTCCACACTCTGAGAAGTCCTCTGTAAAACGGAGGTACTCCCTCCCTAGAAATATGGCTACTATCAACCAGAAATAAAGCCTTCTTTAAACCTAATCCTCCAACCCGTTGTAATATAAGACCTGCCACCCCTCTCCACACCACATTTTCCGGTCCATAAAGTAACCTTTGAATAAACTGAAACCGGAAAGCAGCAGCCCTACTAGCAAGATGTACAAGACCTTGTCCCCCCTCTTCTTTTGACAAATACAAAACACTTTGTGGAACCCAGTGATATTTATCCCAAAAGAAATCTACAATAATTGCCTGTATCTTAGCCAGAAGGCCAGATGGTGGTTCTAAAACTGACAACCGATGCCACAGTGCAGATGCAATCACATTGTTAACTATAATAGTGCGCCCCCTATATGACATACGAGATAATAACCAACGCCATCTCCTCATCCTCCCTTCCACCATTTCAACCACCCCACTCCAATTTTTTTCCATAGTCCCCTCATCTCCTAGGTATACTCCAAGATACTTAAAACCTCCCTTACACCATTCTAGCCCCCCTGGCAAAGCCATGATCCCTCCAGACCATTCTCCAATCTGTAACGCACAACTCTTTTCCCAATTTACCTTTGCAGAGGATATTCCCCTAAAACGATCAACCATTAGACCCAAGCTATCCACCTCCGCTTGATTTTTCACTAGCACAACTACATCATCAGCATAGGCTGAGAGACGAATAGGAGGAACATCCTCTGAAAGGCACACCCCTGCAATGCGACTTCTAATGCTATTTAGTAGTGGCTCTATAGCAATGGCATATAACATCCCTGACATAGAACATCCCTGCCTAATACCTCTACACACTTTAAAAGGAGCACTCAAACCACCGTTAACTTTCAATACACTTTCAATGTCACCATATATCACCTTTATCATGGCAATAAAACCAGAGCTGAACCCAAACGCCTCAAACGTGTGCCATAAATATTGATGTTCAACTCGGTCAAATGCCTTTTCCTGATCAATTGAAATTAGACCAGCATCCAACCCAATAGCCCTAGAGACGTCCAAAAAATCACGAATCAGAGAAATGTTATCCCCTATCTGCCTGCCAGGAACACAGTAGGACTGATCCGTATGTATGATTTGCCCCATCACCTCCTTCAGCCTGTTGGACAAAGCTTTTGACAATATCTTATAATCAGTGCACAATAAAGCCACCGGCCTCCAGTTCTTCACCTCCCTCGGGTCACCCTTTTTGGGCAGTAGGGTGAGGACAGCCCTTCTGCAGCTTATTGGTAGTAACCCTCCGGTTAAACTATCATTAGCTACTTCTAACCAATCCTCTCCCAACATAGCCCAAAAAGACTTAAAAAAGTCAACGGGAAGCCCATCAATGCCTGGTGCCCTTCCATTTTCCATGCCTTTTAATGCAGTGTATAAATCCTGCAAAGACAATGGTTGCTCAAGCTCAACCTGAGCTTCTGCAGCCACCTTTGGGAGCCCATCAAAGAACTGCTGTGTCACTGTTTTGTCCTCTTTGTACTCACACTTGTAGAGCTCAGCATAGAACTCTACTGCCCTCTTTCTAATTTCACTAGGGCTAGTGAGCTCTTGTCCAACAGCTGATTTGAGACAATGAATAATTTTTCTTTGTCCATTCTTTTTCTCTAAACCAAAGAAAAATTTGGATGAGGCATCCATTTCAGATATTCCCTGAAATTTACTTCTCACCAGTGCCCCCTGTGCTCTGATACCCAGCAGGTCTGCCAATGCAGTTTTTCTCCTCTTGAGGGCCTGAGTATGGCCTCGATCTCCTGTGGTCTCAACCAACGTCATGAGTTCCACTATTTCAATCTCTAGGGCTTTCATTGATCTGGTGATATCTTTGGTGACATTCCTCGTGTATTGATTACAAAATTGTTGAATCTGTATTTTCCCTATATCCCACCACTGTTGAATGGATACAAAACTGGCCTTTTGAGACCTCCACCTCTCCCAAAAAAAACTGAAACATTTCCTGAAGTGAGCATCACTCAATAAAGTTATATTAAAATGCCAGTATGCGCTTTTGGGTTTTACATCGTTAATGAACACCACCTCTGTTATTAAACAATGATCAGAAAATCCCACTGGAGTTATCACACTTGATTTACAGACCTGAGATTGATGCTCAAAAACATAAAACCTATCTAACCTGGCCATAGAAATGATGTTCTCTCTCACATGCGCCCAGGTGTACTGCCTTGTTCCTCCATGTTGACTCCGCCAAATATCACACAATTCATTTGTTACAATGAGGCGTTTTAAAAACATCCTTGAGGCTATATGAGGTTCTTGGTGATTTCTATCTAAATCACTAACTGTGCAGTTAAAATCCCCAGCAATAAACAAATAATCTTCTTTGTTACATTTCTCAATGGTATTTGATAGTGTCTCTAAAAAACATACCCTCTCAACTGTCACCACTGGGGCATATACATTTATCAGACACATAGTGATGTTTTCATACCTTGCTCTAACTTTTAATAACCTCCCCTCAACTACCTCTTCAACCTCATATGACAATGGCAAAAACCCTTTTGAGAACAAGATAACCACACCCCCACTTTTTGAGTTTTTATGACTACACACCACTGTCCCCCCCCACTCCTGTTGCCACATAACTTCATTTTCCAAATTACTATGCGTTTCTTGTAGAAAAATGATGTCACTTCCCTTTCCCCTAATTAACTCATACACCATGGCTCTTTTTTTAACATCTCTTGCCCCATTTACGTTTAAAGAAGAAATCTTAAAACTGCTCATGGATAAAAAAAATATACAGAGGAAGATCCAGCCACCACATCTCTTTACAGAGTTAAGACTGCAACTGAACTCTTTCATTTTCTTTAGAATTTACATCACTTATCACTCTTGTGACCACTTTCTTGAGTCTAGCAATTTCAGGGCTTTTCAAACTTCCCCCTGTAATTTTTGACATCAGAAACTTTGCTGATTCAATAAACAATTCACGTTCAGGGAAAAAATCAGTTACATTGTAATCCTGCATATATTTCTTCCCTTTTGTCAACTTCAAAAATTGACGTATCCTCTCGATCCCATACCTCCCTTCCACCCCATTTATCTCACTATATTGTTGTGAAGCGTCAGACGACTCACTCTCACTATCCTCCCCAGAAGAATACTCCACCATCTCTACACCTTGTTCATCTTCAATTGATTTATCAAACTCTACCTTTCTCTTAGAATTAGACCCTTCACCACCCCTTAAATTCTTCCTTTTACTCCTCGGTATTTTGAAAACATCCGCTTCCTTTTCCATTATTTCAATCTCCTCTTGACTTCCAATTTCATTTTCCAACACCACCTCAGCGACAGCAGTCGCAATCTCACCTACTGTTTCCCCTCCCTCTTTGTTCTGATCTACCACAATTGCCCCCGTATCCACACTGCCTTCCTCTCCTGCTTTTCCAACCACATCTGCCCACCTTCTCTCTTCTCCTGTACCCTTATTATGTTCATTCCCTCGCGGTGGTGCGTTAGTTGCACTCGCACTAAAACTACTACCAGGCTCAGCGCGCTCATTTTCGGGACAACTACGCACCAAATGCCCCTCTCTTCCACATCCAAAGCATTTCATTGATTCAGTAGATGCATAGAAGACATAATCAAATCCATCAATCTTAAAGCTAAACGCTAAATTCAGTTCATCTCCTTCCTTTTTTAAAATCATATGCACTTGTCTCCTATGAGACACGACATGTTTCAACAACGGAGATTTGCATCCAAAAAGAACCTTCTTTATTGTAGATACTATTTGACCATGGCGCGATAACTCTCGCTCTAACACTTCATCTCTAACAAATGGTGGCACGTTAGAAAGCATGACTTTCTTCGCAGGATTCATAAGCGGAAATACCGGCGTCTGTGTCTCCCGCAACACAACACCCCTCTCAACTATTTTATTCACCTTTTCAATTGAATCTAAGAATATCACTACAGCGCTATTCATCCTTGAGGCTGATTTGATGCTATCATACCCAATGATAGCACCCACAGCCAAGCTACATTCTTCCACTGAACACCCTGTCGCAGCAGGAATCTTTACTCCATGCCTCCGACTAAGTTTTTCAAACTCTCCATTTCCGCGAGTGGCCATATCAACCAGCCCCACCCGCTGGTTGTGCCCTCGCGAAAAACCAACCTCAAAGATCCCACCACCCCTATACGTGTTTAGTGATAATTTAAACAAGATACCCTTAAAACAACTAAACTAATCAATATATATATATATACATACAAAAACCCGATAGAGTGAAAAAAGAAATTCCATTCGCTCTCACAATCACCCCTGCTTGACGACTCACTCCCAGCATGCACTCCCAGCATGCACTCCGACGAGACAGAGAGAGAGAGAGACAGAGAGAGAGAGTGAGAGAGACAGAGAGAGACAGAGATACAGAGAGAGTGAGAGAGAGAGAGAGACAGAGAGACAGAGAGAGAGAGAGAGACACACAGAGAGAAAGAGAGAGAGAGACAGAGAGAGAGAGAGACACACAGAGAGAAAGACAGAGAGAGACAGAGAGAGAGAGAGAGAGAGACTAGAGGGCTACATTGTCCTCTCTCTCTCCAAACAGATGTTATCTCACTCACTAATTGGCCAAGCAGCAAAAACGTAGGGTGTTTCTCAATACGCATACTACCGGCGCTCCACACTCTCATGCTCCGAGTGCGTTCTCAGAGGACGTTCTTGTGAGAATGAGAGTGTGGAGAACACATAAAACATTACACTTGAGAAGCACTCCCCCTACTGTATTACCTCTCGCTGCACACCCTCATTCACTAACCCTTCTTCCAGACGGGACATTGGCAACAAAAGAGACCAAACAAGATACACACAAAACATTTAACTTCATAACTATCTGCTAGCTATATGTGAATCGTAATAATGTAGCTAACCCAGCTGGTTTAACAGGCAAAAATGATCTAAAACTAATGTTATGCAAGGTAGATGTCAATTCTTCATGGCTATCTGGCTCGCTAACAGTACTAGTAGCCCTAACAGTACTAGTAGCTAGCCAGTTAGCCCCAACAGTACTAGTAGCCCTAACAGTACTAGTAGCCCTAACAGTACTAGTCTAGTAGCTAGCCAGTTAGCCCTAACAGTACTAGTCTAGTAGCTAGCCAGTTAGCCCTAACAGTACTAGTAGCTAGCCAGTTAGCCCTAACAGTACTAGTAGCTAGCCAGTTAGCCCTAACAGTACTAGTATCTAGCCAGTTAGCCCCAACAGTACTAGTCTAGTAGCTAGCCAGTTAGCCCTAACAGTACTAGTAGCTAGCCAGTTAGCCCTATCAGTACTAGTAGCCCTAACAGTACTAGTAGCCCTAACAGTACTAGTGGCTAGCCAGTTAGCCCCAACAGTACTAGTCTAGTAGCTAGCCAGTTAGCCCTAACAGTACTAGTAGCTAGCCAGTTAGCCCTAACAGTACTAGTAGCCCTAACAGTACTAGTATCCCTAACAGTTCTAGTAGCCCTAACAGTACTAGTAGCTAGCCAGTTAGCCCTAACAGTACTAGTAGCCCTAACAGTGCTAGTAGCCCTAACAGTACTAGTAGCTAGCCCTAACAGTACTAGTAGCTAGCCCTAACAGTACTAGTAGCCCTAACAACACTAGTAGCCCTAACAGTACTAGTAGCCCTAACAGTACTAGTAGCCCTAACAGTGCTAGTAGCCCTAACAGTACTAGTAGCCCTAACAGTTCTAGTAGCCCTAACAGTACTAGTAGCTAGCCAGTTAGCCCTAACAGTACTAGTAGCCCTAACAGTACTAGTAGCTAGCCCTAACAGTACTAGTAGCTAGCCAGTTAGCCCTAACAGTACTAGTAGCCCTAACAGTGCTAGTAGCCCTAACAGTACTAGTAGCTAGCCCTAACAGTACTAGTAGCCCTAACAACACTAGTAGCCCTAACAGTACTAGTAGCCCTAACAGTACTAGTAGCCCTAACAGTGCTAGTAGCCCTAACAGTACTAGTAGCTAGCCAGTTAGCCCTAACAGTACTAGTAGCCCTAACAACACTAGTAGCCCTAACAGTACTAGTAGCCCTAACAGTACTAGTAGCCCTAACAACACTAGTAGCCCTAACAGTACTAGTAGCCCTAACAGTACTAGTAGCTAGCCAGTTAGCCCTAACAGTACTAGTAGCCCTAACAACACTAGTAGCCCTAACAGTACTAGTAGCTAGCCAGTTAGCCCTAACAGTACTAGTCTAGTAGCTAGCCAGTTAGCCCCAACAGTACTAGTAGCTAGCCAGTTAGCTCTAACAGTACTAGTCTAGTAGCTAGCCAGTTAGCCCCAACAGTACTAGTAGCTAGCCAGTTAGCCCTAACAGTACTAGTAGCCCTAACAGTACTAGTAGCTAGCCAGTTAGCCCTAACAGTACTAGTAGCTAGCCAGTTAGCCCTAACAGTACTAGTAGCCCTAACAGTACTAGTAGCCCTAACAGTACTAGTAGCCCTAACAGTACTAGTCTAGTAGCTAGCCAGTTAGCCCCAACAGTACTAGTAGCTAGCCAGTTAGCCCTAACAGTACTAGTCTAGTAGCTAGCCAGTTAGCCCCAACAGTACTAGTAGCTAGCCAGTTAGCCCTAACAGTACTAGTCTAGTAGCTAGCCAGTTAGTGAACATTTAATTCCAAAGTCAGAGTGTATCTTCTCTGGCTTCAGCTCAAATAATGACCTCTATTGATTTCAAGAAATGTTATGTTATGACGTGATTGAGTCATATTTCTTTGCATACATTCTGTTGCAGCTTGCATCGATGCTTTAAATAAAATGTACAAACGGTGTATGTATAGGAGAAGTGCCCTCCGTGCTCCGGTTCACATACTTTGATTTGGAGTCATACGCCGACCCTCCCGTGCTCTAATTTGCATGCTCAAAACACGATAGAATGCATTTTGAGAAACTCCAAAAGAATCTCACAGGCACAAAAAAAAAACAGGCAGAGCCAGAGTGCTGCTGTTGCCTCTGTTCCCTTTGTTCGGAATTCCGGATGACTGACGTGCCCAAAGTAAACTGCCTGTTACTCCGGCCCTGAAGCTAGGATATGCATTGGATAGAAAACACTCTGAAGTTTCTAAAACTGTTCAAATAATGTCTGTGAGAAAAACAGAACTGATATGGCAGGCGAAAACCTGAGGAAAATCCATCCAGGAAATGTTTTTTTGTTTGTTGATGTGAGTGGTTTTCCCATTGACAGCCTATTGACTATCTAATGGGTTAGGGCCCATATTGCAGTTCCTATGGCTTCCACTAGATGTCAACAGTCTTTAGACATGGTTTCAGGCTTGTTTTCTGAAAAACGACGAGTAAAAGACCTTTTGGTCAGGGGACTGGGGAATCATGCAGTACTGGTTTGCGTGTGCGTGCTCTTCGTTGTTTTTCTTTTCTATTGAATACGCTTTTGTCCGGTTGAAATATGATCAATTATTTAGATAATTGACGACCTGAGGATTCATTATAAACGTTGTTTGACATGTTTGGACGAACTTTACCGGTACTATGGATGTATTAGTCTGCGTGTTTTGACCTCCCTTGAGCTAGTGAATTACTGAACAAAACGCTCCAACAAAATTTAGTTTTTGGGATATAAAGAGGGACTTTATCGAACAAAACAACCATTTGTTGTGTAGCTGGGACGCTTGTGATTGCAACCAGATGAAGAACTTCAAAGGTAAGTGATTCATTTTATCGCTATTAATTTTATCGCTAAGCACTGCAGGTAATCTGGTTATTTAGACTAATTCCCCTTCAGGGTATAAACAACTGCAGGTAGTCTGGTTATTTCAACTAATTCCCCTTCAGGGTATAAAGCACTGCAGGTAATCTGGTTATGTAGACTAATTCCCCTTCAGGTTATAAATCACTGCAGGTAGTCTGGTTATGTAGACTAATTCCCCTTCAGGGTATAAACACTGCAGGTAGTCTGGTTATGTAGACTAATTCCCCTTCAGGGTATAAATCACTGCAGATAGTCTGGTTATGTAGACTAATTCCCCTTCAGGGTATAAATCACTGCAGGTAGTCTGGTTATGTAGACTAATTCCCCTTCAGGGTATAAAGCACTGCAGGTAATCTGGTTATGTAGACTAATTCCCCTTCAGGTTATAAATCACTGCAGGTAGTCTGGTTATGTAGACTAATTCCCCTTCAGGGTATAAACACTGCAGGTAGTCTGGTTATGTAGACTAATTCCCCTTCAGGGTATAAATCACTGCAGGTAGTCTGGTTATGTAGACTAATTCCCCTTCAGGGTATAAATCACTGCAGGTAGTCTGGTTATGTAGACTAATTCCCCTTCAGGGTATAAATCACTGCAGGTAGTCTGGTTATGTAGACTAATTCCCCTTCAGGGTATAAATCACTGCAGGTAGTCTGGTTATGTAGACTAATTCCCCTTCAGGGTATAAATCACTGCAGGTAGTCTGGTTATGTAGACTAATTCCCCTTCAGGGTATAAATCACTGCAGGTAGTCTGGTTATGTAGACTAATTCCCCTTCAGGGTATAAATCACTGCAGGTAGTCTGGTTATGTAGACGAATTCCCCTTCAGGGTATAAATCACTGCAGGTAGTCTGGTTATGTAGACTAATTCCCCTTCAGGGTATAAATCACTGCAGGTAGTCTGGCTATGTAGACTAATTCCCCTTCAGGTTATAAATCACTGCAGGTAGTCTGGTTATGTAGACTAATTCCCCTTCAGGTTATAAATCACTGCAGGTAGTCTGGTTATGTAGACTAATTCCCCTTCAGGTTATAAATCACTGCAGGTAGTCTGGTTATGTAGACTAATTCCCCTTCAGGTTATAAATCACTGCAGGTAGTCTGGTTATGTAGACTAATTCCCCTTCAGGTTATAAATCACTGCAGGTAGTCTGGTTATGTAGACTAATTCCCCTTCAGGGTATAAATCACTGCAGGTAGTCTGGTTATGTAGACTAATTCCCCTTCAGGGTATAAATCACTGCAGGTAGTCTGGTTATGTAGACTAATTCCCCTTCAGGTTATAAATCACTGCAGGTAGTCTGGTTATGTAGACTAATTCCCCTTCAGGTTATAAATCACTGCAGGTAGTCTGGTTATGTAGACTAATTCCCTTCAGGGTGTAAAACACTGCAGGTAGTCTGGTTATGTAGACTAATTCCCCTTCAGGGTATAAAGCACTGCAGGTAGTCTGGTTATGTAGACTAATTCCCCTTCAGGGTATAAAGCCCTGCAGGTAGTCTGGTTATGTAGACTAATTCCCCTTCAGGGTATAAAGCAGAACTGTAGAACTGTATGAAAGCCAGTCTTATGATAAACAGGCAACTCAACGTTAATAGGATGTTTCAGAGTGTAGTGGTTTATTAAAGCAGTATCAGATCGTAGAGCTCGTCCTTCTTCAAACAACGGGTTGGATGGGAGATTCTACCAATTCAATTAGCTGTTTTCCTATTCAATATCAGCAGTGCCTGTCTGTCTGTCTGTCTGTCTGTCTGTCTGTCTGTCTGTCTGTCTGTCTGTCTGTCTGTCTGTCTGTCTGTCTGTCTGTCTGTCTGTCTGTCTGTCTGTCTGTCTGTCTGTCTGTCTGTCTGTCTGTCTGTCTGTCTGTCTGTCTGTCTGTCTGTCTGTCTGTCTGTCTGTCTGTCTGTCTGTCTGTCTGTCTGTCTGTCTGTCTGTCTGTCTGTCTGTCTGTCTGTCTGTCTGTCTGTCTGTCTGTCTGTCTGTCTGTCTGTCTGTCTGTCTGTCTGTCTGTCTGTCTGTCTGTCTGTCTGTCTGTCTGTCTGTCTGTCTGTC
Organism: Oncorhynchus kisutch; assembly: GCF_002021735.2. Lineage (NCBI taxonomy): Eukaryota > Metazoa > Chordata > Actinopteri > Salmoniformes > Salmonidae > Oncorhynchus > Oncorhynchus kisutch. Next base: position 10,962,948 of record NW_022261979.1, read on the forward strand.
TGTCTGTCTGTCTGTCTGTCTGTCTGTCTGTCTGTCTGTCTGTCTGTCTGTCTGTCTGTCTGTCTGTCTGTCTGTCTGTCTGTCTGTCTGTCTGTCTGTCTGTCTGTCTGTCTGTCTGTCTGTCTGTTGTCTGTCTGTCTGTCTGTCTGTCTGTCTGTCTGTCTGTCTGTCTGTCTGTCTGTCTGTCTGTCTGTCTGTCTGTCTGTCTGTCTGTCTGTCTGTCTGTCTGTCTGTCTGTCTGTCTGTCTGTCTGTCTGTCTGTCTGTCTGTCTGTCTGTCTGTCTGTCTGTCTGTCTGTCTGTCTGTCTGTCTGTCTGTCTGTCTGTCTGTCTGTCTGTCTGTCTGTCTGTCTGTCTGTCTGTCTGTCTGTCTGTCTGTCTGTCTGTCTGTCTGTCTGTCTGTCTGTCTGTCTGTCTGTCTGTCTGTCTGTCTGTCTGTCTGTCTGTCTGTCTGTCTGTCTGTCTGTCTGTCTGTCTGTCTGTCTGTCTGTCTGTCTGTCTGTCTGTCTGTCTGTCTGTCTGTCTGTCTGTCTGTCTGTCTGTCTGTCTGTCTGTCTGTCTGTCTGTCTGTCTGTCTGTCTGTCTGTCTGTCTGTCTGTCTGTCTGTCTGTCTGTCTGTCTGTCTGTCTGTCTGTCTGTCTGTCTGTCTGTCTGTCTGTCTGTCTGTCTGTCTGTCTGTCTGTCTGTCTGTCTGTCTGTCTGTCTGTCTGTCTGTCTGTCTGTCTGTCTGTCTGTCTGTCTGTCTGTCTGTCTGT
>NW_022261979.1:10966201-11051201 GCF_002021735.2 Oncorhynchus kisutch
GCTGAGTCAGTTCCAAAATTATTGACACCCTTTAGATGAGCTACAATATAAATACTGAGCTATATAGTAGGCTCCAAAAAATAAAATAATGTACATTTTTCCTGACACCCAAATGTACTCATTACATTTTTAAAGCTTAGCAGGACAGGAAAGTAGCCCAATTCACACACTTATCAAGAGAACATCCCTGGTCATCTCTATTGGCTAGTGTTGGAGTGTGCCCCTGGCTATCAGTCAATGTAAAAATAAAATGAAGTAAATGGTGCCTGAATTTGAAATGATTTACATTTACTTTTGATACTTAAGTATATTTAAAACCAAATACTTTTAGACTTTTACTCAAGTAGTATTTCACTGGGCGACTTTAACTTCTACTTGAGTCATTTTCTATTAAGGTATCTATACTTTTGCTCAAATATGACAGTTGGGTACTTTTTCCACCACTACTAATACAATTGCCCAGAGAAGAGATTTTTATTGGCACCCCTGTTTTCAATACTCCGGCACCCTCCCCTTACGGGGATAAAGGTACTGAGACGTATTCTAGAATATTTTCTGAGATTCTAGAACACATTGTGAGGATAAAGGTACTGAGACGTATTCTATAATGTTTTCTGAGATTCTAGAACACATTGTGAGGATAATGGTACTGAGACTTATTCTAGAATGTTTTCTGAGATTCTAGAACACCTTGTGAGGACAAAAGGTACTGAGACTTATTCTAGAATGTTTTCTGAGATTCTAGAACACATTGTGAGGGATCTTAGAACAGTCCTCCATACAGAATCCTTTCAGATCCTTGATATCCTCTGTCTGTGCTTATGGACTGACTCTCTTCAATTCACACCACAGGTTTTCAATATGTTTAAAGTTGGTCAATGAACCATTTCTTTGTGGATGTTGATGTGTGCTTGGGGTTATCGTCTTGCTGGAAGATCCACTTGTGGCCATGTTTCAGTCTCCTGGCAGAGACAACCAGGTTTTTTATCTAAAATGTCCTAGTATTTGGTAAAGTTCATGATGCCGTTGACCTTAACAAGGATCCCAGGACCAGTGGAGGCTAAACAGCCCCATAACATCACAGATCCACCACCATGTTTTACAGTAGGTATGAGGTTATTTTCTACATATGCATTCTTCTTTCACACGCCAAACCATTGTGTGTTTGTTATCAAAGAGCTCTAGAGAGAGAGAGAGATAACTAGAGTCACCCATTACTAACAACCTCCACTACACCGTGATGAATAAACCAGAAACGTATGAAGACCCTCACAGACTCTGTGTTTATAACAAACCAGAAATGTATGAAGACCCTCAGACTCTGTGTTTATAACAAACCTGAAACATATGAAGACCCTCACAGACTCTGTGTTTATAATAAACCTGAAACGTATGAAGACCCTCACAGACTCTGTGTTCATAACAAACCTGAAACGTATGAAGACCCTCACAGACTCTGTGTTTATAACAAACCAGGAGTCAAATAGCTGGTCAGCAGCTTTTCAGGTTAAGAATAGAAAACATCAAGTAGACAGATAATCTCTGCCAGTGAAGCTGTTGAGACTGGTAGGATGTCGGTAGGATGTAGTGGAGTGTCATGCTTCATGGCCAAACCCAAGCTAATACTGCTATATACAGTACATTATCCTGCTACATACTACTATATACAGTACATTATCCTGGACAATACTGCTATATACAGTACATTATCCTGGACAATACTGCTATATACAGTTCATTATACTGCTATATACAGTACATTATCCTGGACAATACTGCTATATACAGTACATTATCCTGGACAATACTGCTATATACAGTACATTATCCTGGACAATACTGCTATATACAGTACATTCTCCTGGACAATACTGCTATATACAGTACATTATCCTGCACTATACTGCTATATACAGTTCATTATACTGCTATATACAGTACATTATCCTGCTCCATGCTGCTATATACAGTACATTATCCTGCTATATACAGTACATTATCCTGCACTACACTGATATATACAGTACATTATCCTGTTATATACAGTACATTATCCTGCACTATACTGTTATATACAGTAAATTATCCTGCACCATACTGTATATACAGTACATTATCCTGCTATATACAGTACATTATCCCGCTATATACAGCACATTATCCAGCACTATACTGCTATATACAGTACATTATCCTGCACCATACTGCTATATACAGTTCATTATCCTGTTATATACAGTACATTATCCTGTATTATACTGCTATATACAGCACATTATCCTGCACCATACTGCTATATACAGCACATTATCCTACTATATACAGTACATTATCCTGGTTAAATAAAGGTGAAATCAAATAAAACATTATCCTGCTATATACAGTTCATTGTCCTGCTATATACAGCACATTATCCTGATATATACAGTACATTATCCTGATATATACAGTACATTATCCTGTACTATACTGCTATATACCGTACATCATTGTGCACTATAATGCTATTTTCAGTACATTATCCTGCTCCATACTGCTATATACAATACATTATCCTGCTCCATACTGCTATATGCAGTACAGTATCCCGCGCCATACTGCTATATACAGTACATTATCCTGCTACATACAGTACATTATCATGCTCCATACTTCTATATACAGTACATTATCCTACTACATACAGTACATTATCCTGCCCCATACTTCTATATACAGTACATTATCCTGCTCCATACCGCTATATACAGTACATTATCCTGCTCCATGCTGCTATATATAGTACATTATCCTGCTGTATACAGCTACATACAGTACATTATCCTGCTGTATACAGTACATTATCCTGCTATATACAGTACATTATCCTGCTATATACCGTACATTATCCTGCTATATACAGTACATTATCCTGCTCCATACTGCTATACAGAGTACATGATTCTGCACGATAATGCTATTTTCAGTACATTATCCTGCTCCATACTGCTATATACAGTACATTATCCTGCACTATACTGCTATATACAGTACCTTATTCTGCTATATACAGTACATTATCCTGCTCCATACTGCTATATACAGTACATTATTCTACACCATACTGCTATATACAGTACATTATCGTGCACTATACTGATATATACAGTACATTATCCTGCACTATACTGATATACACTGTACATGATCCTGTTATATAGAGTACATTATCCTGCTCCATGCTGCAATATACAGTACATTATCCTACACCATACTGATATATACAGTACATTATCCTGCTATATACAGTACATTATCCTGCTATATACAGTACATTATTCTGCTATATCTAGTACCTTATCCTGCTATATACAGTACATTATTCTGCTCCATGCTGCTATATACAGTACATTATCCTGCTATATACTACTATATACAGTACATTATCCTGGACAATACTGCTATATACAGTACATTATCCTGGACAATACTGCTATATACAGTACATTATCCTGGACAATACTGCTATATACAGTACATTATCCTGCACTATACTGCTATATACAGTTCACTATACTGCTATATACAGTACATTATCCTGCTCCATACTGCTATATACAGTACATTATCCTGCTATATACAGTACATTATCCTGCGCTACACTGATATATACAGTACATTATCCTGTTATATACAGTACATTATCCTGCACTATACTGTTATATACAGTAAATTATCCTGCACCATACTGTATATACAGTACATTATCCTGCTATATACAGTACATTATCCTGCTATATACAGCACATTATCCAGCACTATACTGCTATATACAGTACATTATCCTGCACCATACTGCTATATACAGTTCATTATCCTGTTATATACAGTACATTATCCTGTATTATACTGCTATATACAGCACATTATCCTGCACCATACTGCTATATACAGCACATTATCCTACTATATACAGTACATTATCCTGGTTAAATAAAGGTGAAATCAAATAAAACATTATCCTGCTATATACAGTTCATTGTCCTGCTATATACAGCACATTATCCTGATATATACAGTACAGTATCCTGATATATACAGTACATTATCCTGTACTATACTGCTATATACCGTACATCATTGTGCACTATAATGCTATTTTCAGTACATTATCCTGCTCCATACTGCTATATACAATACATTATCCTGCTCCATACTGCTATATGCAGTACAGTATCCCGCGCCATACTGCTATATACAGTACATTATCCTGCTACATACAGTACATTATCATGCTCCATACTTCTATATACAGTACATTATCCTGCTACATACAGTACATTATCCTGCCCCATACTTCTATATACAGTACATTATCCTGCTCCATACCGCTATATACAGTACATTATCCTGCTCCATGCTGCTATATATAGTACATTATCCTGCTGTATACAGCTACATACAGTACATTATCCTGCTGTATACAGTACATTATCCTGCTGTATACAGTACATTATCCTGCTATATACAGTACATTATCCTGCTATATACAGTACATTATCCTGCTATATACCGTACATTATCCTGCACCATACTGCTATATAGAGTACAGTATTCTGCACTATAATGCTATTTTCAGTACATTATCCTGCTCCATACTGCTATATACAGTACATTATCCTGCACTATACTGCTATATACAGTACCTTATTCTGCTATATACAGTACATTATCCTGCTCCATACTGCTATATACAGTACATTATTCTACACCATACTGCTATATACAGTACATTATCGTGCACTATACTGATATATACAGTACATTATCCTGCACTATACTGATATACACTGTACATGATCCTGTTATATAGAGTACATTATCCTGCTCCATGCTGCAATATACAGTACATTATCCTACACCATACTGATATATACAGTACATTATCCTGCTATATACAGTACATTATCCTGCTATATACAGTACATTATTCTGCTATATCTAGTACCTTATCCTGCTATATACAGTACATTATTCTGCTCCATGCTGCTATATACAGTACATTATCCTGCTATATACAGTACATTATCCTGCAATATACAGTACCTTATCCTACTCCATTCTGCTATATACAGTACATTATCCTGCTCCATACTGCTATATACAGTACATTATCCTGCTCCATACTGATATATACAGTACATTATCCTGCTCCATTCTACTATATACAGTACATTATCCTGCACTATACTGATATATACAGTACATTTTCCTGCTATATACAGCACATTATCCTGCACTATACTGCTATATACAGTACATTATCCTGCACTACACCCAGTACATGATCCTGCACCATACTGCTATATACAGTACATTATCCTGCTATATACAGTACATTATCCTGCTATATACTGTACATTATCCTGCTATATGACACACACTATCCTGCTATATACCGTACATTATCCTGCTATATACCATACATTATCCTGCTATATACCATACATTATCCTGCTATATACAGTACATTATCCTGCTATATACTGTACATTATCCTGCTACATACAGTACATTTTCCTGCTATATACAGTACATTATCCTGAGGCAATTAAGCAATGATTGTCGCTGCACTACCGTGGTTTTCTTGTCTGATACCAACGTTTATTTCCTCCATTCTCTGACCGTTAAACACCATGAGGAACACAACATACAGCCGTGTTGCACTGGAATAACAATAACATACGATGACAACTTGAGAATGAATGAACACAGAGAAACATTTAACAAACGGGCCAAACAGGAAAGACTGTACTGAGGATGAAGGCTTCTTCATACTGCCAGTCACCACAATGTATATTGTCTTCAACAATGACCACAGTAAACAAATATTTTAGAAAAATATAACATTTCAAATAAATATCATACAATATAAAGCACTTTTAAGGGGAAAGGATTAACATGTCTTGAAGAAAAAACGATCTGGAAATATCTTGTTAAAAAAAAATATATCTTCTTTATTTCTTGTTTCCTGCAGTCATCAGGTCCTCCAGACAGGTGGCGCTGTCAAACCTGAACCCTTCTATGATCAGAGTGTCTCCGTCCTCCTCGATGCTGGCATCCCACATCCGAATCCTCTGGTCCCGCTGTCACAACACCAATAACACACATAACATGTAGCGAAATACAACAAACGGCGGCGTCATTTTATCTAATTGAAAATAGTCAAATCATTGGCTGTATGTACAATGTCACATATCCTAATAGCAGTGGATACTGGATACCCCCAGGAGATTGTTAGCCACATACAGAAGTTACTAGAACCTAAAATGTCTCTACCTTGTCCTGGTTGTCCTGCTGGTTGGAGTATTGTCTGAGCATCCTCTCAATAGCATGCATTAACCTCTGAGCCTGACTCAACACTGAAACACAGTCATAGGGGGGGGGGGGGGGGTCACATCATACAACACAGAATCAACGCATTATCATCACAGAACTATTTGGACAACAGCACGGCACCATCTCCATATATCTGAATGTATTTTTTCTGCCTATTTCAAATATGAAAGTTCCTTCAAATATGAAACCGATTTCAAATATGAAACATTGGAATCCGATTCTGGAAACTTCCTGAATGTCGTTAAAAAACAAATGTACCATATTTGTATTTTATTTTTTTATTTAACTAGGCAAGTCAGTTAAGAACAAATTCTTATTTTCAATAACGGCCTAGGAACAGTGGGGTTAACTGCCTTGTTCAGGGGCAGAACAACAGATTTGTACCTTGTCAGCTCGGGGGTTTGAACTTGCAACCTTTCGGTTACTAGTCCAACGCTCTAACCATGTTAAAAAAAAAGACAGTGGTCAGGTGACAGTATCTCAGAGACTCTATTAATGCAGTTATTCAGATGTAAGTCTACTCACAATCCTGTGGCTGGAAGTGGCTGATCTGCAGTCTCTCCTCACAGCCCATCTCCCTGACCTTAGCCACCTCCTCCATCGCCACCTCATACGACTTCCTCATAGCGCCTCGCAGGTTCCTGTATCTGGGCTATGCCGGATTTTTTTAAAATATATTTATTTTGTTTCTCAGACACAGATTAAGCCTAGTTTTGGAATTAAAAAAAAACTACATTTTTTTATTAGAGATTCTCCATTGAGAGGTTTTATTCTAGTGTTAGGACCAGGCTAAATCTGTGTCTGGAAAAAAAACTGCGCAAAATGTTTAAAATGTTTTTAACTCCCTCCAAGATAGAGTATGTGTAACGTTCTTCGTCGGGCAAAAGAGAGGAGGACCAAAATGCAGCGTGATGATTATCCATTTTAATAGAATACTTGAACAACAAACAAAAAAAACAATAAACCGACAAAATGAATGAAGACGAAATAGTCCTGTAACGTGACCACCAACACAGGAAACAGGAACAATCACCCACACCCCACAATACAAAACAGGCTACCTAAATATGGTTCCCAATCAGAGACAACGACTAACACCTGCCTCTGACTGAGAACAATATCAGGCCAAACACATTGAAACGGACAAACTAGACATACAACATAGAATGCCCACTCATATCACACCCCGACCAACCAAAACATAGAAACAGACAAACTAGACATACAACATAGAATGCCCACTCATATCACACCCTGACCAACCAAAACATAGAAACAGACAAACTAGACATACAACATAGAATGCCCACTCATATCACACCCTGACCAACCAAAACATAGAAACAGACAAACTAGACATACAACATAGAATGCCCACTCATATCACACCTTGACCAACCAAAACATAGAAACAGACAAACTAGACATACAACATAGAATGCCCACTCATATCACACCCTGACCAAACAAAACATAGAAACAGACAAACTAGACATACAACATAGAATGCCCACTATATCACACCTTGACCAACCAAAACATAGAAACAGACAAACTAGACATACAACATAGAATGCCCACTCATATCACACCCTGACCAACCAAAACATAGAAACAGACAAACTAGACATACAACATAGAATGCCCACTCATATCACACCCTGACCAAACAAAACATAGAAACAGACAAACTAGACATACAACATAGAATGCCCACTATATCACACCTTGACCAACCAAAACATAGAAACAGACAAACTAGACATACAACATAGAATGCCCACTCATATCACACCCTGACCAACCAAAACATAGAAACAGACAAACTAGACATACAACATAGAATGCCCACTCATATCACACCCTGACCAACCAAAACATAGAAACAGACAAACTAGACATACAACATAGAATGCCCACTCATATCACACCCCGACCAACCAAAACATAGAAACAGACAAACTAGACATACAACATAGAATGCCCACTCATATCACACCCTGACCAACCAAAACATAGAAACAGACAAACTAGACATACAACATAGAATGCCCACTCATATCACACCCCGACCAACCAAAACATAGAAACAGACAAACTAGACATACAACATAGAATGCCCACTCATATCACACCCCGACCAACCAAAACATAGAAACAGACAAACTAGACATACAACATAGAATGCCCACTCATATCACACCCCGACCAACCAAAACATAGAAACAGACAAACTAGACATACAACATAGAATGCCCACTCATATCACACCCCGACCAACCAAAACATAGAAACAGACAAACTAGACATACAACATAGAATGCCCACTCATATCACACCCTGACCAACCAAAACATAGAAACAAACAAACTATGGTCAGAGTGTGACAGTATGTCTCAATTGTAAATGAGAACTTGTTCTCAACTTGCCTACCTGGTTAAATAAAGGTAAAATTAAAAAATTAAAAATTAAAATATCACTGAATCTTTCATCTCTATTCGCCTTCACTAAGGAACATTAAACTGGCACAGAAATGAAGCGATACATACTTTAGTGAAGGAGTTGTGGTAGAGTTCTACATGCTTGGCAGCAGCCCAGAATCTGGTATGAGGTTTCCCCAGGAACTCAACATGGTAGTGCTCCACATAACCCTCGCTGTCCAGCCTCACATACTCCTCCACGTTGGGGTCTGGACTTAAAATGGCTGGCCACCTGGAGAGAGCAGCAATGATTAGTGAACGCTTTATCTAAGGCCTAACACTGGTATGGATGAATTCAATAGAACTAAGTGTAGTAGCTAAGGGACGGTTTTCATGGAACTAGATTAAACCTACTTCTGGACTAAACAGATATTTAGGCCTAGGGTTAGTGCCTGTTTTCATGGAACTAGATCAAACCTACTTCTGGACTAAACAGATATTTAGGCCTAGGGTTGGTGCCTGTTTTCATGGAACTAGATTAAACCTACTTCTGGACTAAAAAGCCCTTTCAGGTCTTGATCTGAGTCCTGGAAACGGGCACATAAGCACCGACTGCCAACCATACCGTACCATGGCCAGTTACATGCTTTCACCAGCACCAGGCTCCCGACAGGCAGTCCGGAGTACACAACCTTCAGGCCATGTTCCTTGAACTGGGAGTTGTTGGGGAAAGGGCCCTGAGGGATGCTGCAGTGGCTGAACAGAGGGTCTGGGTTCATATGACAGTGCCAGGACTTGCCATGGTCCAGCTCAGCCACCATTTCATCACTCTTTGGTACCAGTCTCCACTTCAGACATCTGGGAGACTTGCACTGGACCCAGGTCTTGTCTGCATAGTAGGATGTTTCATCCTCATTGGCATTCAGGTCTGGAAGAAGACTCATTTTTGTTTTACAGCTGAACTGGGCGATCTTGGCTGACCTAAACAAGCAAACACAAACATATTGGCTAGCTAGCCCATCTGATATTGTCATAGAGAAAATAAATCAGTGTCAGCGATCTATAATGTATTTGCTGAGACTACTTGCTAGCAAATATTGTTGAATATACTGAGCTACTAGCTAGACAATGAATGAATGGCCTTTGCTAATGATCCACACATTTAGATCGTCATGATTCTAGCTAACGTTAGCCAGCTGGCTAACAACATTCTAGCTTTGGATGAAAAATAATCATTCTTATTAGCGCCTAGCTAACGTCCCTCTTCGTTTAAGTCGTTTCAAAAATATATTAATAGGTAACTTACTGGCTGGCTAGCTATCTCCGAATAAATGTATTTAACATTACACAGATTGAATCGCTAATGTGCATCACTACTACTAGCGAATTTAGCTAGCCAGCTCGCCAATTTAGCATTTTGCTAGCTACCCGGCAAAAGGCTAAAATAATCGAGTGTCGAACTTTGCAGGGGAGAGGTCAGAAGAAACCCGAGACCAGAAATGCTGTTCATGTCATAATTTTTTTGTATGAATACATATGATATTGTTTATATAATCTCTAACCCATAGTTTGGAAGCTTTTCAAATATTATAGTATTCATCCGAGTAGTATATCTAGCTACACAACAAGATTCATAGGTTTTTTTAAAAGTCGAGGATGACGTCGGAGCTTTTATTTTGAAAGTCACATCAACCCCGGAAGTTTTTGAAAGTGACATTTCACAAAACGTTGGACGTTTCCTGGTTCATGTTTAATCACAAATGTATTTTATATCGAAAACATATCAAATAACGATTTACAACAGAGAGATCCAATTTTTTGGCATCACAGTCATCCCGTAAATTGGTAGTAAACCATGCTCGGTAGATACACAACGTGATATCGTCGAAAACAACATCAACAAAGGTAAAATAAGCTAACGCGGCTAGCTAGTATCAATTGGTCATCAGCTGGCTGCGTATTCTTGTATCGTTTAGCTGACAGATAACTGCTATAAAACTGTCATAGGAAACTGTCTCACAGTTGTAAGGTCTAGATTAGCAATTTAGCACGATAGATAACACATCAGTCTTTAGTTTGATCCATATTGAATAATGGCCTGTCCCGAGTTGCTAACGGTAGCTAGGTATGCTAACGTCCTTCGAAATGCTGATGTTTTGATTTTTTTCCTGGTGTGGTGGAAAGGGACGTGTTTATTTTATGACAACCTGATATATTTACGAATTGTTTTTAACCGAAAATAATTTATTATGGTTTTAACTAATCGTTTCAGTAATAGATAGATTAATTTCAACAAGTGTCATGACATACAACGTTGGTTTTGGTTTCTCTTTGACGCAACAGTTCCTTAGCTCTCACTTCCGTTATCGTGTAACATCGGGACACAACATCAGGAGTCTGTGTATTGGGAATACAACCAATACACAGACTCACGATGTTGTGTCCCAGAGCTGGTTATCGTGCTGTCTTGCACACGCAGCCAAGCCCAATGCAGAGCAGGTTATCGTGGTGTCTTGCACACACAGCCAAGCCCAATGCAGAGCAGGTTATCGTGGTGACTTGCACACACAGCCAAGCCCAATGCAGAGCAGGTTATCTTGGTGTCTTGCACACACAGCCAAGCCCAATGCAGAGCAGGTTATCGTGGTGACTTGCACACACAGCCAAGCCCAATGCAGAGCAGGTTATCGTGGTGACTTGCACACACAGCCAAGCCCAATGCAGAGCAGGTTATCGTGGTGTCTTGCACACACAGCCAAGCCCAACGCAGCTTGTTATGGCTCAGATAAGAAAGAGAGAGGTGTTCAACCTGCTCCTCCTATTTATTTTTTATCTTTTCTCTGCATTTTCAAACAGTGAGGTCAACTCATCGCTAGAATCTCAATCCTGGATTTGTAGCACGGTTGGCATTCTAAAGTTTGCTGGAAATAAATAAATTTGTTCCCAAATATATTCAATTCTATGTCAAAGTCATGACTATTGTTTTGTCTTAGTTGTGTATAATTGACTCCTCGGGTCTACCTCTTGCTCTCTACTAGCTAGGCCTGGCATGGAGCTTGGCATTATTGTCTTAGTTGTGTATAATTGACTCCTCGGGTCTACCTCTGCTCTCTACTAGCTAGGCCTGGCATGGAGCTTGGCATGGAGGCAGTGGAGGATGATATCTGCATTCTGAAGCATGAGACGGCGTACGGTGGAGCAGGGGAGAGCCCCGTGTCCGTGTGTGCCGGGGATGAGTCTGTAGCCTCCCACTTTGCCTTGGTCACAGCATACGAGGACATCAAGAAGAGGCTGAGAGACACGGAGAGAGAGAACACACTGCTGAGGAAGAGAGTCAAACAACTGGAAGATAAGGTACAGGATGAGGGGGCGGGGCTTCATTAAGACGCAACAGTAACCACTTCGTACATGCATATCTTGATACAGTAAGTTCTCAGCAGTAGCAGTAAAATACAATTATCCTGATAGGGACATTGATTTATTTTTGGGGAACAGATAAAACCTCAAATGGTCAAAGTACATCTAGCTCAATTGTCATGGGTTGTTCGTACAGTAAAACATTGTCACTTATCAATGTGTTGAGGTAATCCTGTTCATGGAGAGGCTTGCATCATGAGATTCAACAGCTGTGTGTTGTACCCTGTGGCTGTGTGTTGTACCCTGTGGCTGTGTGTTGTACCCTGTAGCTGTGTGTTGTACCCTGTAGCTGTGTGTTGTAGCTGTGTGTTGTACCCTGTGGCTGTGTGTTGTACCCTGTGGCTGTGTGTTTTAACCTGTAGCTGTGTGTTGTACCCTGTGGCTGTGTGTTGTACCCTGTGGCTGTGTGTTGTACCCTGTGGCTGTGTGTTGTACCCTGTGGCTGTGTGTTGTACCCTGTGGCTGTGTGTTGTACCCTGTGGCTGTGTGTTGTAGATGTGTGTTGTACCCTGTGGCTGTGTGTTGTACCCTGCGGCTGTGTGTTGTACCCTGTATCAAATCAAATCAAATCAAATTTATTTATATAGCCCTTCGTACATCAGCTGATATCTCAAAGTGCTGTACAGAAACCCAGCCTAAAACCCCAAACAGCAAGCAATGCAGGTGGAGAAGCACGGTGGCTAGGAAAAACTCCCTAGAAAGGCCAATACCTAGGAAGAAACCTAGAGAGGAACCAGGCTATGTGGGGTGGCCAGTCCTCTTCTGGCTGTGCCGGGTGGAGATTATAACAGAACATGGTCAAGATGTTCAATGTTCATAAATGACCAGCATGGTCGAATAATAATAAGGCAGAACAGTTGAAACTAGAGCAGCAGCACAGTCAGGTGGCTGTGTGTTGTAGCTGTGTGTTGTACCCTGTAGCTGTGTGTTGTACCCTGTGGCTGTGTGTTGTACCCTGTGGCTGTGTGTTGTACCCTGTGGCTGTGTGTTTTGACCTGTAGCTGTCTGTAGCTGTGTGTTTTAACCTGTAGCTGTGTGTTTTAACCTGTAGCTGTGTGTTTTGACCTGTAGCTGTCTGTAGCTGTGTGTTTTAACCTGTAGCTGTGTGTTTTAACCTGTAGCTGTGAGTTTTAACCTGTAGCTGTGTGTTTTGACCTGTAGCTGTCTGTAGCTGTGAGTTTTAACCTGTAGCTGTGTGTTTTGACCTGTAGCTGTCTGTAGCTGTGTGTTTTAACCTGTAGCTGTGTGTTTTAACCTGTAGCTGTGTGTTTTAACCTGTAGCTGTGTGTTTTAACCTGTAGCTGTGTGTTTTAACCTGTAGCTGTGTGTTTTAACCTGTAGCTGTGTGTTTTAACCTGTAGCTGTGTGTTTTAACCTGTAGCTGTGTGTTTTAACCTGTAGCTGTGTGTTTTAACCTGTAGCTGTGTGTTTTAACCTGTAGCTGTGTGTTTTAACCTGTAGCTGTGAGTTTTAACCTGTAGCTGTCTGTTTTGACCTGTAGCTGTCTGTAGCTGTGTGTTTTGACCTGTAGCTGTCTGTAGCTGTGAGTTTTAACCTGTAGCTGTCTGTAGCTGTGAGTTTTAACCTGTAGCTGTCTGTAGCTGTGCATTTTAACCTGTAGCTGTCTGTAGCTGTGCATTTTAACCTGTAGCTGTCTGTAGCTGTGCATTTTAACCTGTAGCTGTCTGTAGCTGTGCATTTTAACCTGTAGCTGTCTGTAGCTGTGCATTTTAACCTGTAGCTGTCTGTAGCTGTGTGTTTTAACCTGTAGCTGTGCGTTTTAACCTGTAGCTGTGCGTTTTAACCTGTAGCTGTGTTGTAACCGATGTGTGGTTGTAACCTGTAGCTGTTCAGGCCTGAAGCTCCTTCCCCTGAAGGACCCCAGTACGTCAACAAGGCCTTCAGTGCCTACCGTGGCATCTACATGGAGAAGGAGGACCTGCAGCTGGAGCTTAATAAACTGGTATGTACAGTCCACTAGGTCCAGCTGGTGTGGACAGTCCACTAGGTCCAGCTGGCGTGGACAGTCCACTGGGTCCAGCTGGCGTGGACCGTCCACTGGGTCCAGCTGGCGTGGACCGTCCACTGGGTCCAGCTGGCGTGGACCGTCCACTGGGTCCAGCTGGTCCGTATCTCTTCCTGTCTTTATCCTGTCTCTTTGTAACTGTCTCTCCTCCTCTCTCCTTCACTGACTCTTCATCTTTTACTCTTCATCATATCTCTCTTTTTTTTAACTGTGTTTCTCTAGAAGAGGGAGAAGAGTGAGTCTGAGAGGCTCCTGAATGAGCAGCTGCAGGCCAAAGAGATAGAGCTGCTGCAGTTAAAGACTGAGATGGAGACCAGCCAAGGTACTGTAATGACCAGGGACTTAACCTCAGCCAAGGTACTGTAATGACCAGGGACTTAACCTCAGCCAAGGTACTGTAATGACCAGGGACTTAACCTCAGCCAAGGGACTTAACCTCAGCCAAGGGACTTAACCTCAGCCAAGGTACTGTAATGACCAGGGACTTAACCTCAGCCAAGGGACTTAACCTCAGCCAAGGTACTGTAATGACCAGGGACTTAACCTCAGCCAAGGTACTGTAATGACCAGGGACTTAACCTCAGCCAAGGTACTGTAATGACCAGGGACTTAACCTCAGCCAAGGGACTTAACCTCAGCCAAGGTACTGTAATGACCAGGGACTTAACCTCAGCCAAGGGACTTAACCTCAGCCAAGGTACTGTAATGACCAGGGACTTAACCTCAGCCAAGGGACTGTAATGACCAGGGACTTAACCTCAGCCAAGGGACTGTAATGACCAGGGACTTAACCTCAGCCAAGGTACTGTAATGACCAGGGACTTAACCTCAGCCAAGGTACTGTAATGACCAGGGACTTAACCTCAGCCAAGGTACTGTAATGACCAGGGACTTAACCTCAGCCAAGGGACTTAACCTCAGCCAAGGTACTGTAATGACCAGGGACTTAACCTCAGCCAAGGGACTTAACCTCAGCCAAGGTACTGTAATGACCAGGGACTTAACCTCAGCCAAGGGACTTAACCTCAGCCAAGGGACTGTAATGACCAGGGACTTAACCTCAGCCAAGGGACTGTAATGACCAGGGACTTAACCTCAGCCAAGGTACTGTAATGACCAGGGACTTAACCTCAGCCAAGGTACTGTAATGACCAGGGACTTAACCTCAGCCAAGGGACTTAACCTCAGCCAAGGTACTGTAATGACCAGGGACTTAACCTCAGCCAAGGGACTTAACCTCAGCCAAGGTACTGTAATGACCAGGGACTTAACCTCAGCCAAGGGACTTAACCTCAGCCAAGGGACTGTAATGACCAGGGACTTAACCTCAGCCAAGGGACTGTAATGACCAGGGACTTAACCTCAGCCAAGGTACTGTAATGACCAGGGACTTAACCTCAGCCAAGGTACTGTAATGACCAGGGACTTAACCTCAGCCAAGGTACTGTAATGACCAGGGACTTAACCTCAGCCAAGGTACTGTAATGACCAGGGACTTAACCTCAGCCAAGGTACTGTAATGATCAGGGACTTAACCTCAGCCAAGGGACTTAACCTCAGCCAAGGTACTGTAATGACCATTGACTTAACCTCAGCCAAGGGACTGTAATGACCAGGGACTTAACCTCAGCCAAGGGACTTAACCTCAGCCAAGGGACTTAACCTCAGCCAAGGGACTTAACCTCAGCCAAGGGACTTAACCTCAGCCAAGGTACTGTAATGACCAGGGACTTAACCTCAGCCAAGGGACTTAACCTCAGCCAAGGTACTGTAATGACCAGGGACTTAACCTCAGCCAAGGGACTTAACCTCAGCCAAGGGACTTAACCTCAGCCACGGTACTGTAATGACCAGGGACTTAACCTCAGCCAAGGTACTGTAATGACCAGGGACTTAACCTCAGCCAAGGGACTGTAATGACCAGGGACTTAACCTCAGCCAAGGTACTGTAATGACCAGGGACTTAACCTCAGCCAAGGGACTGTAATGACCAGGGACTTAACCTCAGCCAAGGGACTGTAATCAAATCAAATCAAATCAAATCAAATTTATTTATATAGCCCTTCGTACATCAGCTGATATCTCAAAGTGCTGTACAGAAACCCAGCCTAAAACCCCAAACAGCAAGCAATGCAGGTGGAGAAGCACGGTGGCTAGGAAAAACTCCCTAGAAAGGCCAATACCTAGGAAGAAACCTAGAGAGGAACCAGGCTATGTGGGGTGGCCAGTCCTCTTCTGGCTGTGCCGGGTGGAGATTATAACAGAACATGGTCAAGATGTTCAATGTTCATAAATGACCAGCATGGTCGAATAATAATAAGGCAGAACAGTTGAAACTGGAACAGCAGCATGGCCAGGTGGACTGGGGACAGCAAGGAGTCATCATGTCAGGTAGTCCTGGGGCATGGTCCTAGGGCTCAGGTCCTCCGAGAGAGAGAAAGAAAGAGAGAAGGAGAGAATTAGAGAACGCACACTTAGATTCACACAGGACACCGAATAGGACAGGAGAAGTACTCCAGATATAACAAACTGACCCCAGCCCCCCGACACATAAACTACTGCAGCATAAATACTGGAGGCTGAGACAGGAGGGGTCAGGAGACACTGTGGCCCCATCCGAGGACACCCCCGGACAGGGCCAAACAGGAAGGATATAACCCCACCCACTTTGCCAAAGCACAGCCCCCACACCACTAGAGGGATATCTTCAACCACCAACTTACCATCCTGAGACAAGGCTGAGTATAGCCCACAAAGATCTCCGCCACGGCACAACCCAAGGGGGGGGGGGGCGCCAACCCAGACAGGATGACCACAACAGTGAATCAACCCACTCAGGTGACGCACCCCCTCCAGGGACAGCATGAGAGAGCCCCAGCAAGCCAGTGACTCAGCCCCTGTAATAGGGTTAGAGGCAGAGAATCCCAGTGGAAAGAGGGGAACCGGGGGACTGTAATGACCAGGGACTTAACCTCAGCCAAGGGACTTAACCTCAGCCAAGGTACTGTAATGACCAGGGACTTAACCTCAGCCAAGGGACTTAACCTCAGCCAAGGGACTGTAATGACCAGGGACTTAACCTCAGCCAAGGGACTGTAATGACCAGGGACTTAACCTCAGCCAAGGGACTTAACCTCAGCCAAGGGACTGTAATGACCAGGGACTTAACCTCAGCCAAGGTACTGTAATGACCAGGGACTTAACCTCAGCCAAGGGACTGTAAAGACCAGGGACTTAACCTCAGCCAAGGGACTTAACCTCAGCCAAGGGACTTAACCTCAGCCAAGGTACTGTAATGACCAGGGACTTAACCTCAGCCAAGGGACTTAACCTCAGCCAAGGTACTGTAATGACCAGGGACTTAACCTCAGCCAAGGGACTTAACCTCAGCCAAGGGACTTAACCTCAGCCACGGTACTGTAATGACCAGGGACTTAACCTCAGCCAAGGTACTGTAATGACCAGGGACTTAACCTCAGCCAAGGGACTGTAATGACCAGGGACTTAACCTCAGCCAAGGTACTGTAATGACCAGGGACTTAACCTCAGCCAAGGGACTGTAATGACCAGGGACTTAACCTCAGCCAAGGGACTGTAATCAAATCAAATCAAATCAAATCAAATTTATTTATATAGCCCTTCGTACATCAGCTGATATCTCAAAGTGCTGTACAGAAACCCAGCCTAAAACCCCAAACAGCAAGCAATGCAGGTGGAGAAGCACGGTGGCTAGGAAAAACTCCCTAGAAAGGCCAATACCTAGGAAGAAACCTAGAGAGGAACCAGGCTATGTGGGGTGGCCAGTCCTCTTCTGGCTGTGCCGGGTGGAGATTATAACAGAACATGGTCAAGATGTTCAATGTTCATAAATGACCAGCATGGTCGAATAATAATAAGGCAGAACAGTTGAAACTAGAGCAGCAGCACAGTCAGGTGGAAGTTGAAACTGGAGCAGCAGCATGGCCAGGTAGACTGGGGACAGCAAGGAGTCATCATGTCAGGTAGTCCTGGGGCATGGTCCTAGGGCTCAGGTCAGTTGAAACTGGAACAGCAGCATGGCCAGGTGGACTGGGGACAGCAAGGAGTCATCATGTCAGGTAGTCCTGGGGCATGGTCCTAGGGCTCAGGTCCTCCGAGAGAGAGAAAGAAAGAGAGAAGGAGAGAATTAGAGAACGCACACTTAGATTCACACAGGACACCGAATAGGACAGGAGAAGTACTCCAGATATAACAAACTGACCCCAGCCCCCCGACACATAAACTACTGCAGCATAAATACTGGAGGCTGAGACAGGAGGGGTCAGGAGACACTGTGGCCCCATCCGAGGACACCCCCGGACAGGGCCAAACAGGAAGGATATAACCCCACCCACTTTGCCAAAGCACAGCCCCCACACCACTAGAGGGATATCTTCAACCACCAACTTACCATCCTGAGACAAGGCTGAGTATAGCCCACAAAGATCTCCGCCACGGCACAACCCAAGGGGGGGGGGGGCGCCAACCCAGACAGGATGACCACAACAGTGAATCAACCCACTCAGGTGACGCACCCCCTCCAGGGACAGCATGAGAGAGCCCCAGCAAGCCAGTGACTCAGCCCCTGTAATAGGGTTAGAGGCAGAGAATCCCAGTGGAAAGAGGGGAACCGGGGGACTGTAATGACCAGGGACTTAACCTCAGCCAAGGGACTTAACCTCAGCCAAGGTACTGTAATGACCAGGGACTTAACCTCAGCCAAGGGACTTAACCTCAGCCAAGGGACTGTAATGACCAGGGACTTAACCTCAGCCAAGGGACTGTAATGACCAGGGACTTAACCTCAGCCAAGGGACTGTAATGACCAGGGACTTAACCTCAGCCAAGGTACTGTAATGACCAGGGACTTAACCTCAGCCAAGGGACTGTAAAGACCAGGGACTTAACCTCAGCCAAGGGACTTAACCTCAGCCAAGGGACTTAACCTCAGCCAAGGTACTGTAATGACCAGGGACTTAACCTCAGCCAAGGGACTTAACCTCAGCCAAGGTACTGTAATGACCAGGGACTTAACCTCAGCCAAGGTACTGTAATGATCAGGGACTTAACCTCAGCCAAGGTACTGTAATGACCAGGGACTTAACCTCAGCCAAGGTACTGTAATGATCAGGGACTTAACCTCAGCCAAGGTACTGTAATGACCAGGGACTTAACCTCAGCCAAGGTACTGTAATGATCAGGGACTTAACCTCAGCCAAGGTACTGTAATGACCAGGGACTTAACCTCAGCCAAGGGACTGTAATGATCAGGGACTTAACCTCAGCCAAGGGACTTAACCTCAGCCAAGGGACTTAACCTCAGCCAAGGGACTTAACCTCAGCCAAGGTACTGTAATGACCAGGGACTTAACCTCAGCCAAGGTACTGTAATGACCAGGGACTTAACCTCAGCCAAGGTACTGTAATGACCAGGGACTTAACCTCAGCCAAGGGACTTAACCTCAGCCAAGGGACTGTAATGATCAGGGACTTAACCTCAGCCAAGGTACTGTAATGACCAGGGACTTAACCTCAGCCAAGGGACTTAACCTCAGCCAAGGTACTGTAATGATCAGGGACTTAACCTCAGCCAAGGGACTGTAATGACCAGGGACTTAACCTCAGCCAAGGGACTTAACCTCAGCCAAGGTACTGTAATGATCAGGGACTTAACCTCAGCCAAGGTACTGTAATGATCAGGGACTTAACCTCAGCCAAGGGACTGTAATGACCAGGGACTTAACCTCAGCCAAGGGACTTAACCTCAGCCAAGGTACTGTAATGACCAGGGACTTAACCTCAGCCAAGGGACTTAACCTCAGCCAAGGTACTGTAATGACCAGGGACTTAACCTCAGCCAAGGTACTGTAATGATCAGGGACTTAACCTCAGCCAAGGGACTTAACCTCAGCCAAGGGACTTAACCTCAGCCAAGGGACTTAACCTCAGCCAAGGGACTTAACCTCAGCCAAGGGACTTAACCTCAGCCAAGGGACTGTAATGACCAGGGACTTAACCTCAGCCAAGGGACTTAACCTCAGCCAAGGGACTTAACCTCAGCCAAGGGACTTAACCTCAGCCAAGGGACTGTAATGACCAGGGACTTAACCTCAGCCAAGGTACTGTAATGACCAGGGACTTAACCTCAGCCAAGGTACTGTAATGACCAGGGACTTAACCTCAGCCAAGGGACTTAACCTCAGCCAAGGTACTGTAATGACCAGGGACTTAACCTCAGCCAAGGGACTTAACCTCAGCCAAGGTACTGTAATGACCAGGGACTTAACCTCAGCCAAGGGACTTAACCTCAGCCAAGGTACTGTAATGATCAGGGACTTAACCTCAGCCAAGGGACTGTAATGACCAGGGACTTAACCTCAGCCAAGGGACTTAACCTCAGCCAAGGTACTGTAATGATCAGGGACTTAACCTCAGCCAAGGTACTGTAATGATCAGGGACTTAACCTCAGCCAAGGGACTGTAATGACCAGGGACTTAACCTCAGCCAAGGGACTTAACCTCAGCCAAGGTACTGTAATGACCAGGGACTTAACCTCAGCCAAGGGACTTAACCTCAGCCAAGGTACTGTAATGACCAGGGACTTAACCTCAGCCAAGGTACTGTAATGATCAGGGACTTAACCTCAGCCAAGGGACTTAACCTCAGCCAAGGGACTTAACCTCAGCCAAGGGACTTAACCTCAGCCAAGGGACTTAACCTCAGCCAAGGGACTTAACCTCAGCCAAGGGACTTAACCTCAGCCAAGGGACTGTAATGACCAGGGACTTAACCTCAGCCAAGGGACTTAACCTCAGCCAAGGGACTTAACCTCAGCCAAGGGACTTAACCTCAGCCAAGGGACTGTAATGACCAGGGACTTAACCTCAGCCAAGGTACTGTAATGACCAGGGACTTAACCTCAGCCAAGGTACTGTAATGACCAGGGACTTAACCTCAGCCAAGGGACTTAACCTCAGCCAAGGTACTGTAATGACCAGGGACTTAACCTCAGCCAAGGGACTTAACCTCAGCCAAGGTACTGTAATGACCAGGGACTTAACCTCAGCCAAGGGACTTAACCTCAGCCAAGGGACTGTAATGACCAGGGACTTAACCTCAGCCAAGGGACTGTAATGACCAGGGACTTAACCTCAGCCAAGGTACTGTAATGACCAGGGACTTAACCTCAGCCAAGGTACTGTAATGACCAGGGACTTAACCTCAGCCAAGGTACTGTAATGACCAGGGACTTAACCTCAGCCAAGGGACTTAACCTCAGCCAAGGTACTGTAATGACCAGGGACTTAACCTCAGCCAAGGGACTTAACCTCAGCCAAGGTACTGTAATGACCAGGGACTTAACCTCAGCCAAGGGACTGTAATGACCAGGGACTTAACCTCAGCCAAGGTACTGTAATGACCAGGGACTTAACCTCAGCCAAGGTACTGTAATGACCAGGGACTTAACCTCAGCCAAGGGACTGTAATGACCAGGGACTTAACCTCAGCCAAGGTACTGTAATGACCAGGGACTTAACCTCAGCCAAGGTACTGTAATGACCAGGGACTTAACCTCAGCCAAGGTACTGTAATGACCAGGGACTTAACCTCAGCCAAGGTACTGTAATGACCAGGGACTTAACCTCAGCCAAGGTACTGTAATGATCAGGGACTTAACCTCAGCCAAGGTACTGTAATGACCAGGGACTTAACCTCAGCCAAGGTACTGTAATGATCAGGGACTTAACCTCAGCCAAGGTACTGTAATGACCAGGGACTTAACCTCAGCCAAGGTACTGTAATGATCAGGGACTTAACCTCATCCAAGGTACTGTAATGACCAGGGACTTAACCTCAGCCAAGGGACTGTAATGATCAGGGACTTAACCTCAGCCAAGGGACTGTAATGACCAGGGACTTAACCTCAGCCAAGGGACTTAACCTCAGCCAAGGGACTTAACCTCAGCCAAGGTACTGTAATGACCAGGGACTTAACCTCAGCCAAGGTACTGTAATGACCAGGGACTTAACCTCAGCCAAGGGACTTAACCTCAGCCAAGGTACTGTAATGATCAGGGACTTAACCTCAGCCAAGGTACTGTAATGACCAGGGACTTAACCTCAGCCAAGGTACTGTAATGACCAGGGACTTAACCTCAGCCAAGGTACTGTAATGACCAGGGACTTAACCTCAGCCAAGGGACTTAACCTCAGCCAAGGGACTGTAATGATCAGGGACTTAACCTCAGCCAAGGTACTGTAATGACCAGGGACTTAACCTCAGCCAAGGGACTTAACCTCAGCCAAGGTACTGTAATGATCAGGGACTTAACCTCAGCCAAGGGACTGTAATGACCAGGGACTTAACCTCAGCCAAGGGACTTAACCTCAGCCAAGGTACTGTAATGATCAGGGACTTAACCTCAGCCAAGGTACTGTAATGATCAGGGACTTAACCTCAGCCAAGGGACTGTAATGACCAGGGACTTAACCTCAGCCAAGGGACTTAACCTCAGCCAAGGTACTGTAATGACCAGGGACTTAACCTCAGCCAAGGGACTTAACCTCAGCCAAGGTACTGTAATGACCAGGGACTTAACCTCAGCCAAGGTACTGTAATGATCAGGGACTTAACCTCAGCCAAGGGACTTAACCTCAGCCAAGGGACTTAACCTCAGCCAAGGGACTTAACCTCAGCCAAGGGACTTAACCTCAGCCAAGGGACTTAACCTCAGCCAAGGGACTTAACCTCAGCCAAGGGACTGTAATGACCAGGGACTTAACCTCAGCCAAGGGACTTAACCTCAGCCAAGGGACTTAACCAGGCCAAGGGACTGTAATGACCAGGGACTTAACCTCAGCCAAGGTACTGTAATGACCAGGGACTTAACCTCAGCCAAGGTACTGTAATGACCAGGGACTTAACCTCAGCCAAGGGACTTAACCTCAGCCAAGGTACTGTAATGACCAGGGACTTAACCTCAGCCAAGGGACTTAACCTCAGCCAAGGTACTGTAATGACCAGGGACTTAACCTCAGCCAAGGGACTTAACCTCAGCCAAGGGACTGTAATGACCAGGGACTTAACCTCAGCCAAGGGACTGTAATGACCAGGGACTTAACCTCAGCCAAGGTACTGTAATGACCAGGGACTTAACCTCAGCCAAGGTACTGTAATGACCAGGGACTTAACCTCAGCCAAGGGACTTAACCTCAGCCAAGGTACTGTAATGACCAGGGACTTAACCTCGGCCAAGGGACTTAACCTCAGCCAAGGGACTGTAATGACCAGGGACTTAACCTCAGCCAAGGGACTGTAATGACCAGGGACTTAACCTCAGCCAAGGTACTGTAATGACCAGGGACTTAACCTCAGCCAAGGTACTGTAATGACCAGGGACTTAACCTCAGCCAAGGTACTGTAATGACCAGGGACTTAACCTCAGCCAAGGTACTGTAATGACCAGGGACTTAACCTCAGCCAAGGTACTGTAATGATCAGGGACTTAACCTCAGCCAAGGTACTGTAATGATCAGGGACTTAACCTCAGCCAAGGGACTTAACCTCAGCCAAGGTACTGTAATGACCAGGGACTTAACCTCAGCCAAGGGACTTAACCTCAGCCAAGGGACTGTAATGACCAGGGACTTAACCTCAGCCAAGGGACTTAACCTCAGCCAAGGGACTTAACCTCAGCCAAGGGACTTAACCTCAGCCAAGGTACTGTAATGACCAGGGACTTAACCTCAGCCAAGGGACTTAACCTCAGCCAAGGGACTTAACCTCAGCCAAGGTACTGTAATGACCAGGGACTTAACCTCAGCCAAGGGACTTAACCTCAGCCAAGGGACTTAACCTCAGCCAAGGTACTGTAATGACCAGGGACTTAACCTCAGCCAAGGTACTGTAATGACCAGGGACTTAACCTCAGCCAAGGGACTGTAATGACCAGGGACTTAACCTCAGCCAAGGTACTGTAATGACCAGGGACTTAACCTCAGCCAAGGGACTGTAATGACCAGGGACTTAACCTCAGCCAAGGGACTGTAATGACCAGGGACTTAACCTCAGCCAAGGTACTGTAATGATCAGGGACTTAACCTCAGCCAAGGGACTTAACCTCAGCCAAGGTACTGTAATGACCAGGGACTTAACCTCAGCCAGGGGACTTAACCTCAGCCAAGGGACTGTAATGACCAGGGACTTAACCTCAGCCAAGGGACTGTAATGACCAGGGACTTAACCTCAGCCAAGGGACTTAACCTCAGCCAAGGGACTGTAATGACCAGGGACTTAACCTCAGCCAAGGTACTGTAATGACCAGGGACTTAACCTCAGCCAAGGGACTGTAAAGACCAGGGACTTAACCTCAGCCAAGGGACTTAACCTCAGCCAAGGGACTTAACCTCAGCCAAGGTACTGTAATGACCAGGGACTTAACCTCAGCCAAGGGACTTAACCTCAGCCAAGGTACTGTAATGACCAGGGACTTAACCTCAGCCAAGGTACTGTAATGATCAGGGACTTAACCTCAGCCAAGGTACTGTAATGACCAGGGACTTAACCTCAGCCAAGGTACTGTAATGATCAGGGACTTAACCTCAGCCAAGGTACTGTAATGACCACGGACTTAACCTCAGCCAAGGGACTGTAATGATCAGGGACTTAACCTCAGCCAAGGGACTGTAATGATCAGGGACTTAACCTCAGCCAAGGGACTTAACCTCAGCCAAGGGACTTAACCTCAGCCAAGGTACTGTAATGACCAGGGACTTAACCTCAGCCAAGGTACTGTAATGACCAGGGACTTAACCTCAGCCAAGGTACTGTAATGACCAGGGACTTAACCTCAGCCAAGGTACTGTAATGACCAGGGACTTAACCTCAGCCAAGGGACTGTAATGATCAGGGACTTAACCTCAGCCAAGGTACTGTAATGACCAGGGACTTAACCTCAGCCAAGGGACTTAACCTCAGCCAAGGTACTGTAATGATCAGGGACTTAACCTCAGCCAAGGGACTGTAATGACCAGGGACTTAACCTCAGCCAAGGGACTTAACCTCAGCCAAGGTACTGTAATGACCAGGGACTTAACCTCAGCCAAGGGACTTAACCTCAGCCAAGGTACTGTAATGACCAGGGACTTAACCTCAGCCAAGGTACTGTAATGATCAGGGACTTAACCTCAGCCAAGGGACTTAACCTCAGCCAAGGGACTTAACCTCAGCCAAGGGACTTAACCTCAGCCAAGGGACTTAACCTCAGCCAAGGGACTTAACCTCAGCCAAGGGACTTAACCTCAGCCAAGGGACTGTAATGACCAGGGACTTAACCTCAGCCAAGGGACTTAACCTCAGCCAAGGGACTTAACCTCAGCCAAGGGACTGTAATGACCAGGGACTTAACCTCAGCCAAGGTACTGTAATGACCAGGGACTTAACCTCAGCCAAGGTACTGTAATGACCAGGGACTTAACCTCAGCCAAGGGACTTAACCTCAGCCAAGGTACTGTAATGACCAGGGACTTAACCTCAGCCAAGGGACTTAACCTCAGCCAAGGTACTGTAATGACCAGGGACTTAACCTCAGCCAAGGGACTTAACCTCAGCCAAGGGACTGTAATGACCAGGGACTTAACCTCAGCCAAGGGACTGTAATGACCAGGGACTTAACCTCAGCCAAGGTACTGTAATGACCAGGGACTTAACCTCAGCCAAGGTACTGTAATGACCAGGGACTTAACCTCAGCCAAGGTACTGTAATGACCAGGGACTTAACCTCAGCCAAGGTACTGTAATGACCAGGGACTTAACCTCAGCCAAGGTACTGTAATGATCAGGGACTTAACCTCAGCCAAGGTACTGTAATGATCAGGGACTTAACCTCAGCCAAGGGACTTAACCTCAGCCAAGGTACTGTAATGACCAGGGACTTAACCTCAGCCAAGGGACTTAACCTCAGCCAAGGGACTGTAATGACCAGGGACTTAACCTCAGCCAAGGGACTTAACCTCAGCCAAGGGACTTAACCTCAGCCAAGGGACTTAACCTCAGCCAAGGTACTGTAATGACCAGGGACTTAACCTCAGCCAAGGGACTTAACCTCAGCCAAGGGACTTAACCTCAGCCAAGGTACTGTAATGACCAGGGACTTAACCTCAGCCAAGGGACTTAACCTCAGCCAAGGGACTTAACCTCAGCCAAGGTACTGTAATGACCAGGGACTTAACCTCAGCCAAGGTACTGTAATGACCAGGGACTTAACCTCAGCCAAGGGACTGTAATGACCAGGGACTTAACCTCAGCCAAGGTACTGTAATGACCAGGGACTTAACCTCAGCCAAGGGACTGTAATGACCAGGGACTTAACCTCAGCCAAGGGACTGTAATGACCAGGGACTTAACCTCAGCCAAGGTACTGTAATGATCAGGGACTTAACCTCAGCCAAGGGACTTAACCTCAGCCAAGGTACTGTAATGACCAGGGACTTAACCTCAGCCAGGGGACTTAACCTCAGCCAGGGGACTTAACCTCAGCCAAGGGACTGTAATGACCAGGGACTTAACCTCAGCCAAGGGACTGTAATGACCAGGGACTTAACCTCAGCCAAGGGACTTAACCTCAGCCAAGGGACTGTAATGACCAGGGACTTAACCTCAGCCAAGGTACTGTAATGACCAGGGACTTAACCTCAGCCAAGGGACTGTAAAGACCAGGGACTTAACCTCAGCCAAGGGACTTAACCTCAGCCAAGGGACTTAACCTCAGCCAAGGGACTTAACCTCAGCCAAGGTACTGTAATGACCAGGGACTTAACCTCAGCCAAGGGACTTAACCTCAGCCAAGGTACTGTAATGACCAGGGACTTAACCTCAGCCAAGGTACTGTAATGATCAGGGACTTAACCTCAGCCAAGGTACTGTAATGACCAGGGACTTAACCTCAGCCAAGGTACTGTAATGATCAGGGACTTAACCTCAGCCAAGGTACTGTAATGACCACGGACTTAACCTCAGCCAAGGGACTGTAATGATCAGGGACTTAACCTCAGCCAAGGGACTGTAATGATCAGGGACTTAACCTCAGCCAAGGGACTTAACCTCAGCCAAGGGACTTAACCTCAGCCAAGGGACTGTAATGACCAGGGACTTAACCTCAGCCAAGGGACTTAACCTCAGCCAAGGGACTTAACCTCAGCCAAGGGACTTAACCTCAGCCAAGGTACTGTAATGACCAGGGACTTAACCTCAGCCAAGGGACTTAACCTCAGCCAAGGGACTTAACCTCAGCCAAGGTACTGTAATGACCAGGGACTTAACCTCAGCCAAGGGACTTAACCTCAGCCAAGGGACTTA
Source organism: Oncorhynchus kisutch (assembly GCF_002021735.2). Classification (NCBI taxonomy): domain Eukaryota; kingdom Metazoa; phylum Chordata; class Actinopteri; order Salmoniformes; family Salmonidae; genus Oncorhynchus; species Oncorhynchus kisutch. Next base: position 10,993,819 of record NW_022261979.1, read on the forward strand.
ACCTCAGCCAAGGTACTGTAATGACCAGGGACTTAACCTCAGCCAAGGTACTGTAATGACCAGGGACTTAACCTCAGCCAAGGGACTGTAATGACCAGGGACTTAACCTCAGCCAAGGTACTGTAATGACCAGGGACTTAACCTCAGCCAAGGGACTGTAATGACCAGGGACTTAACCTCAGCCAAGGGACTGTAATGACCAGGGACTTAACCTCAGCCAAGGTACTGTAATGATCAGGGACTTAACCTCAGCCAAGGGACTTAACCTCAGCCAAGGTACTGTAATGACCAGGGACTTAACCTCAGCCAGGGGACTTAACCTCAGCCAAGGGACTGTAATGACCAGGGACTTAACCTCAGCCAAGGGACTGTAATGACCAGGGACTTAACCTCAGCCAAGGGACTTAACCTCAGCCAAGGGACTGTAATGACCAGGGACTTAACCTCAGCCAAGGTACTGTAATGACCAGGGACTTAACCTCAGCCAAGGGACTGTAAAGACCAGGGACTTAACCTCAGCCAAGGGACTTAACCTCAGCCAAGGGACTTAACCTCAGCCAAGGTACTGTAATGACCAGGGACTTAACCTCAGCCAAGGGACTTAACCTCAGCCAAGGTACTGTAATGACCAGGGACTTAACCTCAGCCAAGGTACTGTAATGATCAGGGACTTAACCTCAGCCAAGGTACTGTAATGACCAGGGACTTAACCTCAGCCAAGGTACTGTAATGATCAGGGACTTAACCTCAGCCAAGGTACTGTAATGACCACGGACTTAACCTCAGCCAAGGGACTGTAATGATCAGGGACTTAACCTCAGCCAAGGGACTGTAATGATCAGGGACTTAACCTCAGCCAAGGGACTTAACCTCAGCCAAGGGACTTAACCTCAGCCAAGGTACTGTAATGACCAGGGACTTAACCTCAGCCAAGGTACTGTAATGACCAGGGACTTAACCTCAGCCAAGGTACTGTAATGACCAGGGACTTAACCTCAGCCAAGGTACTGTAATGACCAGGGACTTAACCTCAGCCAAGGGACTGTAATGATCAGGGACTTAACCTCAGCCAAGGTACTGTAATGACCAGGGACTTAACCTCAGCCAAGGGACTTAACCTCAGCCAAGGTACTGTAATGATCAGGGACTTAACCTCAGCCAAGGGACTGTAATGACCAGGGACTTAACCTCAGCCAAGGGACTTAACCTCAGCCAAGGTACTGTAATGACCAGGGACTTAACCTCAGCCAAGGGACTTAACCTCAGCCAAGGTACTGTAATGACCAGGGACTTAACCTCAGCCAAGGTACTGTAATGATCAGGGACTTAACCTCAGCCAAGGGACTTAACCTCAGCCAAGGGACTTAACCTCAGCCAAGGGACTTAACCTCAGCCAAGGGACTTAACCTCAGCCAAGGGACTTAACCTCAGCCAAGGGACTTAACCTCAGCCAAGGGACTGTAATGACCAGGGACTTAACCTCAGCCAAGGGACTTAACCTCAGCCAAGGGACTTAACCTCAGCCAAGGGACTGTAATGACCAGGGACTTAACCTCAGCCAAGGTACTGTAATGACCAGGGACTTAACCTCAGCCAAGGTACTGTAATGACCAGGGACTTAACCTCAGCCAAGGGACTTAACCTCAGCCAAGGTACTGTAATGACCAGGGACTTAACCTCAGCCAAGGGACTTAACCTCAGCCAAGGTACTGTAATGACCAGGGACTTAACCTCAGCCAAGGGACTTAACCTCAGCCAAGGGACTGTAATGACCAGGGACTTAACCTCAGCCAAGGGACTGTAATGACCAGGGACTTAACCTCAGCCAAGGTACTGTAATGACCAGGGACTTAACCTCAGCCAAGGTACTGTAATGACCAGGGACTTAACCTCAGCCAAGGTACTGTAATGACCAGGGACTTAACCTCAGCCAAGGTACTGTAATGACCAGGGACTTAACCTCAGCCAAGGTACTGTAATGATCAGGGACTTAACCTCAGCCAAGGTACTGTAATGATCAGGGACTTAACCTCAGCCAAGGGACTTAACCTCAGCCAAGGTACTGTAATGACCAGGGACTTAACCTCAGCCAAGGGACTTAACCTCAGCCAAGGGACTGTAATGACCAGGGACTTAACCTCAGCCAAGGGACTTAACCTCAGCCAAGGGACTTAACCTCAGCCAAGGGACTTAACCTCAGCCAAGGTACTGTAATGACCAGGGACTTAACCTCAGCCAAGGGACTTAACCTCAGCCAAGGTACTGTAATGACCAGGGACTTAACCTCAGCCAAGGGACTTAACCTCAGCCAAGGGACTTAACCTCAGCCAAGGTACTGTAATGACCAGGGACTTAACCTCAGCCAAGGTACTGTAATGACCAGGGACTTAACCTCAGCCAAGGGACTGTAATGACCAGGGACTTAACCTCAGCCAAGGTACTGTAATGACCAGGGACTTAACCTCAGCCAAGGGACTGTAATGACCAGGGACTTAACCTCAGCCAAGGGACTGTAATGACCAGGGACTTAACCTCAGCCAAGGTACTGTAATGATCAGGGACTTAACCTCAGCCAAGGGACTTAACCTCAGCCAAGGTACTGTAATGACCAGGGACTTAACCTCAGCCAGGGGACTTAACCTCAGCCAGGGGACTTAACCTCAGCCAAGGGACTGTAATGACCAGGGACTTAACCTCAGCCAAGGGACTGTAATGACCAGGGACTTAACCTCAGCCAAGGGACTTAACCTCAGCCAAGGGACTGTAATGACCAGGGACTTAACCTCAGCCAAGGTACTGTAATGACCAGGGACTTAACCTCAGCCAAGGGACTGTAAAGACCAGGGACTTAACCTCAGCCAAGGGACTTAACCTCAGCCAAGGGACTTAACCTCAGCCAAGGGACTTAACCTCAGCCAAGGTACTGTAATGACCAGGGACTTAACCTCAGCCAAGGGACTTAACCTCAGCCAAGGTACTGTAATGACCAGGGACTTAACCTCAGCCAAGGTACTGTAATGATCAGGGACTTAACCTCAGCCAAGGTACTGTAATGACCAGGGACTTAACCTCAGCCAAGGTACTGTAATGATCAGGGACTTAACCTCAGCCAAGGTACTGTAATGACCACGGACTTAACCTCAGCCAAGGGACTGTAATGATCAGGGACTTAACCTCAGCCAAGGGACTGTAATGATCAGGGACTTAACCTCAGCCAAGGGACTTAACCTCAGCCAAGGGACTTAACCTCAGCCAAGGTACTGTAATGACCAGGGACTTAACCTCAGCCAAGGTACTGTAATGACCAGGGACTTAACCTCAGCCAAGGTACTGTAATGACCAGGGACTTAACCTCAGCCAAGGTACTGTAATGACCAGGGACTTAACCTCAGCCAAGGGACTGTAATGATCAGGGACTTAACCTCAGCCAAGGTACTGTAATGACCAGGGACTTAACCTCAGCCAAGGGACTTAACCTCAGCCAAGGTACTGTAATGATCAGGGACTTAACCTCAGCCAAGGGACTGTAATGACCAGGGACTTAACCTCAGCCAAGGGACTTAACCTCAGCCAAGGTACTGTAATGATCAGGGACTTAACCTCAGCCAAGGTACTGTAATGATCAGGGACTTAACCTCAGCCAAGGGACTGTAATGACCAGGGACTTAACCTCAGCCAAGGGACTTAACCTCAGCCAAGGTACTATAATGACCAGGGACTTAACCTCAGCCAAGGGACTTAACCTCAGCCAAGGTACTGTAATGACCAGGGACTTAACCTCAGCCAAGGTACTGTAATGATCAGGGACTTAACCTCAGCCAAGGGACTTAACCTCAGCCAAGGGACTTAACCTCAGCCAAGGGACTTAACCTCAGCCAAGGGACTTAACCTCAGCCAAGGGACTTAACCTCAGCCAAGGGACTTAACCTCAGCCAAGGGACTTAACCTCAGCCAAGGGACTTAACCTCAGCCAAGGGACTGTAATGACCAGGGACTTAACCTCAGCCAAGGGACTTAACCTCAGCCAAGGGACTTAACCTCAGCCAAGGGACTTAACCTCAGCCAAGGGACTTAACCTCAGCCAAGGGACTGTAATGACCAGGGACTTAACCTCAGCCAAGGTACTGTAATGACCAGGGACTTAACCTCAGCCAAGGTACTGTAATGACCAGGGACTTAACCTCAGCCAAGGTACTGTAATGACCAGGGACTTAACCTCAGCCAAGGTACTGTAATGATCAGGGACTTAACCTCAGCCAAGGGACTTAACCTCAGCCAAGGGATTTAACCTCAGCCAAGGGACTTAACCTCAGCCAAGGGACTTAACCTCAGCCAAGGGACTTAACCTCAGCCAAGGGACAGTATCATTACCAGGTTTTCCCCTTAGTCTCACCAACAGACTGACATGCGGTGTCATCCTGACCAGGCAGGGACTTTCCATTTACGCTCAGCCAAGGTGTAATGACCAGGATTGTCCCTAATGTCCAGCTAAGGGACAGTTAATGCCCATGACTTTTCACTGAGTCTAGACGCTCAAATCCCAACGTGCCCACTATCCCACAGACAAGCTAGAGTGTTCAACCTTCTCTACCCTGATGTTCAATGTTTCTCCCAGACAAGCTAGAGTGTTCATTGTTCAACCTTCTCTACCCTGATGTTCAATGTTTCTCCCAGACAAGCTAGTGTTCATTGTTCAACCTTCTCTACCCTGATGTTCAATGTCTCTCCCAGACAAGCTAGAGTATTCATTGTTCAACCCTCTACCCTGATGTTCAACGTTTCTAGAGCGTTACAGAAGTAGAAGGGGACTGATGTCACATGACCCAGAAGTGACAACGTTGTATTCTAACCGTATGTGTTCTCTCTCTCCATAGTGATGAAGTCTCTAACCAGTACTCAGGACTACTGGCAGGTGGACAGGATCAACAGTGAACTGAAGATGCATACTCTGCAGGAGGAGTTGGAGAGGATGACTCTGGAGAAGAACCGACTGCAGGAACACTGTGGGGTAAGACTATGGGGATATAGAACTAGTGTGAAGGTCTGTTGACCCAAAACCCCGGTGAAGGTCTGTTGACCCAGAAACCCAGTGAAGGTCTGTTGACCCAGAAACCCAGTGAAGGTCTGTTGACCCAAAAACCCGGTTGAAGGTCTGTTGACCCCAAAAACCCAGTGAAGGACTGTTGACCCCAAAATACCCAGTGAAGGTCTGTTGACCCAGAAACCCAGTGAAGGTCTGTTGACCCAGAAACCCGGTTGAAGGTCTGTTGACCCCAAAAACCTGGGCGAAGGTCTGTTGACCCAAAAACCCGGGTGAAGGTCTGTTGACCCAAAAAAAACCGGGTGAAGGTCTGTTGACCCCAAAAACCCGGGTGAAGGTCTGTTGACCCCAAAAACCCGGGTGAAGGTCTGTTGACCCCAAAAACCCGGTTGAAGGTCTGTTGACCCCAAAAACCCGGGTGAAGGTCTGTTGATCCAAAACCCTGGTGAAGGTCTGTTGACCCAAAAACCCTGGTGAAGGTCTGTTGACCCAAAAACCCGGTGAAGGTCTGTTGACCCAGAAACCTTTGTTTGAGGTCCATGAACACACATTGTGGATCAACCAGAATGCCGGTGTAGTTTGCCAGGCTTTCTTTTCCAGACATGGTCTGTGAACTACGCTCATATTCTAGGGTTTAATTTATAACTCTTTTGATGACCTCCTCTTCCTAGGATTCTTCTGGAACTGACTGTGACCAGAATCACGTGGAGTCCAACCCCAGGTATGTCCTTCATCTCCTCAGAACTACTTCTTCAGGTTTGACACCAGGGGGGAAAGATCTCCCTAAATAAATTGAAGCAGAATTTAGCCCCATTTGAAACACCTGTCATAGTGTAGATGCCATACATACGTCTGCCACCAGGTGGAGACAAAGCATTGTATACCTCAGAGCCGGGAAAATCTATGTCTGTAGTTTACCTAGCAACAGGGTTGACTTTCAATAAGAAACTCATCTGAGTACTGGGACATGCCACTCAGATAGAAGGATCGTACTAGAATAGACTAGGATGCATGCCACTCAGATAGACGGATCGTACTAGGATGCATGCCACTCAGATAGACGGATCGTACTAGAATAGACTAGGATGCATGCCACTCAGATAGAAGGATCGTACTAGAATAGACTAGGATGCATGCCACTCAGATAGATGGATCGTACTAGAATAGACTAGGATGCATGCCACTCAGATAGACGGATCGTACTAGAATAGACTAGGATGCATGCCACTCAGATAGACGGATCGTCTCCACCTCCACCTACATGTACATATTATCTCAACTACCTGGTACCCCTGACTCTGTACTGGTACTCCTTGTATATAGTCTCATTACTACCTGGTACCCCTGCACAGTGACTCTGTACTCCTTGTATATAGTCTCATTACTACCTGGTACCCCTGCACAGTGACTCTGTACTCCTTGTATATAGTCTCATTACTACCTGGTACCCCTGCACAGTGACTCTGTACTGGTACTCCTTGTATATAGTCTCATTACTACCTGGTACCCCTGCACAGTGACTCTGTACTCCTTGTATATAGTCTCATTACTACCTGGTACCCCTGCACAGTGACTCCTTGTATATAGTCTCATTACTACCTGGTACCCCTGCACAGTGACTGGTACTCCTTGTATATAGTCTCATTACTACCTGGTACCCCTGCACAGTGACTCTGTACTGGCACTCCTTGTATATAGTCTCATTACTACCTGGTACCCCTGCACCGTGACTCTGTACTCCTTGTATATAGTCTCATTACTACCTGGTACCCCTGCACAGTGACTCTGTACTGGTACTCCTTGTATATAGTCTCATTACTACCTGGTACCCCTGCACAGTGACTGGTACTCCTTGTATATAGTCTCATTACTACCTGGTACCCCTGCACAGTGACTCTACTCCTTGTATATAGTCTCATTACTACCTGGTACCCCTGCACAGTGACTCTGTACTGGTACTCCTTGTATATAGTCTCATTACTACCTGGTACCCCTGCACAGTGACTGGTCCTCCTTGTATATAGTCTCATTACTACCTGGTACCCCTGCACAGTGACTGGTACTCCTTGTATATAGTCTCATTACTACCTGGTACCCCTGCACAGTGACTGGTACTCCTTGTATATAGTCTCATTACTACCTGGTACCCCTGCACAGTGACTCTGTACTCCTTGTATATAGTCTCATTACTACCTGGTACCCCTGCACAGTGACTCTGTACTGGTACTCCTTGTATATAGTCTCATTACTACCTGGTACCCCTGCACAGTGACTCTGTACTCCTTGTATATAGTCTCATTACTACCTGGTACCCCTGCACAGTGACTCTACTCCTTGTATATAGTCTCATTACTACCTGGTACCCCTGCACAGTGACTCTGTACTCCTTGTATATAGTCTCATTACTACCTGGTACCCCTGCACAGTGACTCTGTACTCCTTGTATATAGTCTCATTACTACCTGGTACCCCTGCACAGTGACTGGTACTCCTTGTATATAGTCTCATTACTACCTGGTACCCCTGCACAGTGACTCTGTACTCCTTGTATATAGTCTCATTACTACCTGGTACCCCTGCACAGTGACTCTGTACTCCTTGTATATAGTCTCATTACTACCTGGTACCCCTGCACAGTGACTCTGTACTGGTACTCCTTGTATATAGTCTCATTACTACCTGGTACCCCTGCACAGTGACTGGTCCTCCTTGTATATAGTCTCATTACTACCTGGTACCCCTGCACCGTGACTCTGTACTGGTACTCCTTGTATATAGTCTCATTACTACCTGGTACCCCTGCACAGTGACTCTGTACTCCTTGTATATAGTCTCATTACTACCTGGTACCCCTGCACAGTGACTCTGTACTGGTACTCCTTGTATATAGTCTCATTACTACCTGGTACCCCTGCACAGTGACTCTGTACTGGTACTCCTTGTATATAGTCTCATTACTACCTGGTACCCCTGCACAGTGACTCTGTACTCCTTGTATATAGTCTCATTACTACCTGGTACCCCTGCACCGTGACTCTGTACTGGTACTCCTTGTATATAGTCTCATTACTACCTGGTACCCCTGACTCTGTACTGGTACTCCTTGTATATAGTCTCATTACTACCTGGTACCCCTGACTCTGTACTGGTACTCCTTTGTATATAGTCTCATTACTACCTGGTACCCCTGCACAGTGACTCTGTACTCCTTGTATATAGTCTCATTACTACCTGGTACCCCTGCACAGTGACTCTGTACTCCTTGTATATAGTCTCATTACTACCTGGTACCCCTGACTCTGTACTGGTACTCCTTGTATATAGTCTCATTACTACCTGGTACCCCTGCACAGTGACTCTGTACTGGTACTCCTTGTATATAGTCTCATTACTACCTGGTACCCCTGCACAGTGACTCTGTACTCCTTCTATATAGTCTCATTACTACCTGGTACCCCTGCACAGTGACTGGTACTCCTTGTATATAGTCTCATTACTACCTGGTACCCCTGCACAGTGACTGGTACTCCTTGTATATAGTCTCATTACTACCTGGTACCCCTGCACCGTGACTCTGTACTGGTACTCCTTGTATATAGTCTCATTACTACCTGGTACCCCTGCACCGTGACTCTGTACTCCTTGTATATAGTCTCATTACTACCTGGTACCCCTGCACAGTGACTCTACTCCTTGTATATAGTCTCATTACTACCTGGTACCCCTGCACAGTGACTCTGTACTGGTACTCCTTGTATATAGTCTCATTACTACCTGGTACCCCTGCACAGTGACTCTACTCCTTGTATATAGTCTCATTACTACCTGGTACCCCTGCACAGTGACTGGTACTCCTTGTATATAGTCTCATTACTACCTGGTACCCCTGCACCGTGACTCTGTACTCCTTGTATATAGTCTCATTACTACCTGGTACCCCTGCACAGTGACTCTGTACTCCTTGTATATAGTCTCATTACTACCTGGTACCCCTGCACCGTGACTCTGTACTCCTTGTATATAGTCTCATTACTACCTGGTACCCCTGCACCGTGACTGGTACTCATTGTATATAGTCTCATTACTACCTGGTACCCCTGCACAGTGACTCTGTACTGGTACTCCTTGTATATAGTCTCATTACTACCTGGTACCCCTGCACCGTGACTCTGTACTGGTACTCCTTGTATATAGTCTCATTACAACCTGGTACCCCTGCACAGTGACTCTGTACTCCTTGTATATAGTCTCATTACTACCTGGTACCCCTGCACCGTGACTCTGTACTCCTTGTATATACTCTCATTACTACCTGGTACCCCTGCACAGTGACTCTGTACTCCTTGTATATAGTCTCATTACTACCTGGTACCCCTGCACAGTGACTGGTACTCCTTGTATATAGTCTCATTACTACCTGGTACCCCTGCACCGTGACTCTGTACTCCTTGTATATAGTCTCATTACTACCTGGTACCCCTGCACAGTGACTCTGTACTGGTACTCCTTGTATATAGTCTCATTACTACCTGGTACCCCTGCACCGTGACTCTGTACTCCTTGTATATAGTTTCATTACTACCTGGTACCCCTGCACCGTGACTCTGTACTGGTACTCCTTGTATATAGTCTCATTACTACCTGGTACCCCTGCACCGTGACCCTGTACTCCTTGTATATAGTCTCATTACTACCTGGTACCCCTGCACCGTGACTCTGTACTCCTTGTATATAGTCTCATTACTACCTGGTACCCCTGCACAGTGACTCTGTACTCCTTGTATATAGTCTCATTACTACCTGGTACCCCTGCACCGTGACTCTGTACTCCTTGTATATAGTCTCATTACTACCTGGTACCCCTGCACCGTGACTCTGTCCTCCCTGTATATAGTCTCATTACTACCTGGTACCCCTGCACAGTGACTCTGTAATCCTTGTATATAGTCTCATTACTACCTGGTACCCCTGCACAGTGACTCTGTACTGGTACTCCCTGTATATAGTCTCATTACTACCTGGTACCCCTGCACAGTGACTCTGTAATCCTTGTATATAGTCTCATTACTACCTGGTACCCCTGCACCGTGACTCTGTACTCCTTGTATATAGTCTCATTACTACCTGGTACCCCTGCACAGTGACTCTGTACTGGTACTCCTTGTATATAGTCTCATTACTACCTGGTACCCCTGCACCGTGACTCTGTACTCCTTGTATATAGTCTCATTACTACCTGGTACCCCTGCACCGTGACTCTGTACTGGTACTCCCTGTATATAGTCTCATTACTACCTGGTACCCCTGCACCGTGACTCTGTACTCCTTGTATACAGTCTCATTACTACCTGGTACCCCCTGCACCGTGACTCTGTACTCCTTGTATATAGTCTCATTACTACCTGGTACCCCTGCACAGTGACTGGTACTCCTTGTATATAGTCTCATTACTACCTGGTACCCCTGCACAGTGACTCTGTACTCCTTGTATATAGTCTCATTACTACCTGGTACCCCTGCACAGTGACTCTGTACTCCTTGTATATAGTCTCATTACTACCTGGTACCCCTGCACAGTGACTGGTACTCCTTGTATATAGTCTCATTACTACCTGGTACCCCTGCACAGTGACTCTGTACTCCTTGTATATAGTCTCATTACTACCTGGTACCCCTGCACAGTGACTCTGTACTCCTTGTATATAGTCTCATTACTACCTGGTACCCCTGCACAGTGACTCTGTACTGGTACTCCTTGTATATAGTCTCATTACTACCTGGTACCCCTGCACAGTGACTGGTCCTCCTTGTATATAGTCTCATTACTACCTGGTACCCCTGCACCGTGACTCTGTACTGGTACTCCTTGTATATAGTCTCATTACTACCTGGTACCCCTGCACAGTGACTCTGTACTCCTTGTATATAGTCTCATTACTACCTGGTACCCCTGCACAGTGACTCTGTACTGGTACTCCTTGTATATAGTCTCATTACTACCTGGTACCCCTGCACAGTGACTCTGTACTGGTACTCCTTGTATATAGTCTCATTACTACCTGGTACCCCTGCACAGTGACTCTGTACTCCTTGTATATAGTCTCATTACTACCTGGTACCCCTGCACCGTGACTCTGTACTGGTACTCCTTGTATATAGTCTCATTACTACCTGGTACCCCTGACTCTGTACTGGTACTCCTTGTATATAGTCTCATTACTACCTGGTACCCCTGACTCTGTACTGGTACTCCTTTGTATATAGTCTCATTACTACCTGGTACCCCTGCACAGTGACTCTGTACTCCTTGTATATAGTCTCATTACTACCTGGTACCCCTGCACAGTGACTCTGTACTCCTTGTATATAGTCTCATTACTACCTGGTACCCCTGACTCTGTACTGGTACTCCTTGTATATAGTCTCATTACTACCTGGTACCCCTGCACAGTGACTCTGTACTGGTACTCCTTGTATATAGTCTCATTACTACCTGGTACCCCTGCACAGTGACTCTGTACTCCTTCTATATAGTCTCATTACTACCTGGTACCCCTGCACAGTGACTGGTACTCCTTGTATATAGTCTCATTACTACCTGGTACCCCTGCACAGTGACTGGTACTCCTTGTATATAGTCTCATTACTACCTGGTACCCCTGCACCGTGACTCTGTACTGGTACTCCTTGTATATAGTCTCATTACTACCTGGTACCCCTGCACCGTGACTCTGTACTCCTTGTATATAGTCTCATTACTACCTGGTACCCCTGCACAGTGACTCTACTCCTTGTATATAGTCTCATTACTACCTGGTACCCCTGCACAGTGACTCTGTACTGGTACTCCTTGTATATAGTCTCATTACTACCTGGTACCCCTGCACAGTGACTCTACTCCTTGTATATAGTCTCATTACTACCTGGTACCCCTGCACAGTGACTGGTACTCCTTGTATATAGTCTCATTACTACCTGGTACCCCTGCACCGTGACTCTGTACTCCTTGTATATAGTCTCATTACTACCTGGTACCCCTGCACAGTGACTCTGTACTCCTTGTATATAGTCTCATTACTACCTGGTACCCCTGCACCGTGACTCTGTACTCCTTGTATATAGTCTCATTACTACCTGGTACCCCTGCACCGTGACTGGTACTCATTGTATATAGTCTCATTACTACCTGGTACCCCTGCACAGTGACTCTGTACTGGTACTCCTTGTATATAGTCTCATTACTACCTGGTACCCCTGCACCGTGACTCTGTACTGGTACTCCTTGTATATAGTCTCATTACAACCTGGTACCCCTGCACAGTGACTCTGTACTCCTTGTATATAGTCTCATTACTACCTGGTACCCCTGCACCGTGACTCTGTACTCCTTGTATATACTCTCATTACTACCTGGTACCCCTGCACAGTGACTCTGTACTCCTTGTATATAGTCTCATTACTACCTGGTACCCCTGCACAGTGACTGGTACTCCTTGTATATAGTCTCATTACTACCTGGTACCCCTGCACCGTGACTCTGTACTCCTTGTATATAGTCTCATTACTACCTGGTACCCCTGCACAGTGACTCTGTACTGGTACTCCTTGTATATAGTCTCATTACTACCTGGTACCCCTGCACCGTGACTCTGTACTCCTTGTATATAGTTTCATTACTACCTGGTACCCCTGCACCGTGACTCTGTACTGGTACTCCTTGTATATAGTCTCATTACTACCTGGTACCCCTGCACCGTGACCCTGTACTCCTTGTATATAGTCTCATTACTACCTGGTACCCCTGCACCGTGACTCTGTACTCCTTGTATATAGTCTCATTACTACCTGGTACCCCTGCACAGTGACTCTGTACTCCTTGTATATAGTCTCATTACTACCTGGTACCCCTGCACCGTGACTCTGTACTCCTTGTATATAGTCTCATTACTACCTGGTACCCCTGCACCGTGACTCTGTCCTCCCTGTATATAGTCTCATTACTACCTGGTACCCCTGCACAGTGACTCTGTAATCCTTGTATATAGTCTCATTACTACCTGGTACCCCTGCACAGTGACTCTGTACTGGTACTCCCTGTATATAGTCTCATTACTACCTGGTACCCCTGCACAGTGACTCTGTAATCCTTGTATATAGTCTCATTACTACCTGGTACCCCTGCACCGTGACTCTGTACTCCTTGTATATAGTCTCATTACTACCTGGTACCCCTGCACAGTGACTCTGTACTGGTACTCCTTGTATATAGTCTCATTACTACCTGGTACCCCTGCACCGTGACTCTGTACTCCTTGTATATAGTCTCATTACTACCTGGTACCCCTGCACCGTGACTCTGTACTGGTACTCCCTGTATATAGTCTCATTACTACCTGGTACCCCTGCACCGTGACTCTGTACTCCTTGTATACAGTCTCATTACTACCTGGTACCCCTGCACCGTGACTCTGTACTCCTTGTATATAGTCTCATTACTACCTGGTACCCCTGCACAGTGACTGGTACTCCTTGTATATAGTCTCATTACTACCTGGTACCCCTGCACAGTGACTCTGTACTCCTTGTATATAATCTCATTACTACCTGGTACCCCTGCACAGTGACTCTGTACTCCTTGTATATAGTCTCATTACTACCTGGTACCCCTGCACAGTGACTCTGTACTGGTACTCCTTGTATATAATCTCATTACTACATGGTACCCCTGCACCGTGACTCTGTACTCCTTGTATATAGTCTCATTACTACCTGGTACCCCTGCACCGTGACTCTGTACTCCTTGTATATAGTCTCATTACTACCTGGTACCCCTGCACAGTGACTCTGTACTCCTTGTATATAGTCTCATTACTACCTGGTACCCCTGCACAGTGACTCTGTAATCCTTGTATATAGTCTCATTACTACCTGGTACCCCTGCACAGTGACTCTGTACTCCTTGTATATAGTCTCATTACTACCTGGTACCCCTGCACAGTGACTCTGTAATCCTTGTATATAGTCTCATTACTACCTGGTACCCCTGCACCGTGACTCTACTCCTTGTATATAGTCTCATTACTACCTGGTACCCCTGCACAGTGACTCTGTACTGGTACTCCTTGTATATAGTCTCATTACTACCTGGTACCCCTGCACAGTGACTCTGTAATCCTTGTATATAGTCTCATTACTACCTGGTACCCCTGCACAGTGACTCTGTACTCCTTGTATATAGTCTCATTACTACCTGGTACCCCTGCACAGTGACTCTGTACTCCTTGTATATAGTCTCATTACTACCTGGTACCCCTGCACCGTGACTCTGTACTGGTACTCCTTGTATATAGTCTCATTACTACCTGGTACCCCTGCACCGTGACTCTGTACTGGTACTCCTTGTATATAGTCTCATTACTACCTGGTACCCCTGCACAGTGACTCTGTACTGGTACTCCTTGTATATAGTCTCATTACTACCTGGTACCCCTGCACAGTGACTCTGTACTGGTACTCCTTGTATATAGTCTCATTACTACCTGGTACCCCTGCACAGTGACTCTGTACTCCTTGTATATAGTCTCATTACTACCTGGTACCCCTGCACAGTGACTCTGTACTCCTTGTATATAGTCTCATTACTACCTGGTACCCCTGCACCGTGACTCTGTACTCCTTGTATATAGTCTCATTACTACCTGGTACCCCTGCACCGTGACTCTGTAATCCTTGTATATAGTCTCATTACTACCTGGTACCCCTGCACCGTGACTCTGTACTGGTACTCCCTGTATATAGTCTCATTACTACCTGGTACCCCCTGCACCGTGACTCTGTACTCCTTGTATATAGTCTCATTACTACCTGGTACCCCTGCACCGTGACTCTGTACTCCTTGTATATAGTCTCATTACTACCTGGTACCCCTGCACAGTGACTCTGTACTCCTTGTATATAGTCTCATTACTACCTGGTACCCCTGCACAGTGACTCTGTACTCCTTGTATATAGTCTCATTATTTTATTGTGTTTCTATTTCCTAGTTTATTTAGCAAATGTTTCATACTTAAACTCTACATTAAACTCTACATTAAACTCTACATGGTTGGGAAATGGCTGGTGATGAAGCACTTCACTGTAAAGTTCACTACAGCTGTGTGTATCAGGAGCGTTTGACAAATACAAAGGGATTTGATCTCATTTGGACCTCCAGTACATTATTATGTCCACTAGTTGGCGCTACAGACCCAGAGTTTTATTCATAGAGAACAAAGTAATGGCCTTTTATCACACCGAACAGGTGCCTGTCTGAAACAATTCCTTCTCCATCCTGTGAATCTCACAGAGAAATCTTTAAGCCCGAGCATCTGTTTTTTTTAAGTGTAAGGTTTGAAAAGCACCTGGCAAATAAATATGTTATAATTCAGTAGAAAATCAGTAACGTTGTAGATTTATTATTTTTTTTATCCCGTGGTCTCTCTCTCTGCTCAGTCCGGTTTAGTTGAGGTGTTCATGAGATCTGTGCTCCTCTACAAGGCAGTCTTCCAGGTGGTCTCTCTCTCCGCTGAGTCCGGTTTAGTCGACGTGTTCATGAGATCTGTGCTCCTCTACAAGGCAGTCTTCCAGGTGGTGTCTCTCTCTGCTGAGTCCGGTTTAGTCGACATGTTTATGAGATCTGTGCTCCTCTACAAGGCAGTCTTCCAGATGGTTTCTCTCTCTCTCTCTGCTGAGTCCGGTTTAGTCGACGTGTTCATGAGATCTGTGCTCCTCTACAAGGCGGTCTTCCAGGTGGTGTCTCTCTCTCTCTGCTGAGTCCGGTTTAGTTGACGTGTTCATGAGATCTGTGCTCCTCTACAAGGCAGTCTTCCAGGTGGTGTCTCTCTCTCTCTGCTGAGTCCGGTTTAGTTGACGTGTTCATGAGATCTGTGCTCCTCTACAAGGCAGTCTTCCAGGTGGTCTCTCTCTCTCTTTCAACTGAGTCCGGTTTAGTTGAGGTGTTCATGAGATCTGTGCTCCTCTACAAGGCAGTCTTCTAGGTGGTCTCTCTCTGCTGAGTCCGGTTTAGTCGACGTGTTTGAGATCTGTGCTCCTCTACAAGGCAGTCTTCTAGGTGGTCTCTCTCTCTGCTGAGTCCGGTTTAGTTGACGTGTTCATGAGATCTGTGCCCCTCTACAAGGCGGTCTTCCAGGTGCTGCCACCAACATCACGTCTCAAACTCCCTTTTTTGATGCTCAAAACATCTTGTCTTGTGAATCTTGACCCTATAATAGAAAATATACATTTAGGTCTTTTGCGTTTTAATGTTAAAGGATTTTTCTTCTATCAATTAAATTTATTTTTATTTATTTATTTTTAATATTCTGGAACTGCAGGGGAAAGTGGCAGCATTACTGTTTACCACAAATATAATAATCTGTGTATGTATTCCTGATTTAAGTATTTATTGTGCAAATGTAAATGGTCCTGTAGATGAATGTAGGAGTGTTGTCCTGTAGTCTTGTCTCATTGTAGTCTTGTATTGTTATTCTACAGCGATAAGGCAGTTCTACAGTCCTATGAGGCCCTGGCCACTGAGATCTCCTCTCTACACTCAGTGTTGAAACAACAGTCTGACCTGGTGAAGAAGCTCGGAGACAAATCACAGCTAGCAGCTAACAGACGAGGTGAGTTACAAACCACAGCTAGCAGCTAACAGACGAGGTGAGTTACAAACCACAGCTAGCAGCTAACAGACGAGGTGAGTTACAAACCACAGCTAGCAGCTAACAGACGAGGTGAGTTACAAACCACAGCTAGCAGCTAACAGACGAGGTGAGTTACAAACCACAGCTAGCAGCTAACAGACGAGGTGAGTTACAAACCACAGCTAGCAGCTAACAGACGAGGTGAGTTACAAACCACAGCTAGCAGCTAACAGACGAGGTGAGTTACAAACCACAGCTAGCAGCTAACAGACGAGGTGAGTTACAAACCACAGCTAGCAGCTAACAGACGAGGTGAGTTACAAACCACAGCTAGCAGCTAACAGACGAGGTGAGTTACAAACCACAGCTAGCAGCTAACAGACGAGGTGAGTTACAAACCACAGCTAGCAGCTAACAGACGAGGTGAGTTACAAACCACAGCTAGCAGCTAACAGACGAGGTGAGTTACAAACCACAGCTAGCAGCTAACAGACGAGGTGAGTTACAAACCACAGCTAGCAGCTAACAGACGAGGTGAGTTACAAACCACAGCTAGCAGACGAGGTGAGTTACAAACCACAGCTAGCAGACGAGGTGAGTTACAAACCACAGCTAACAGACGAGGTGAGTTACAAACCACAGCTAACAGACGAGGTGAGTTACAAACCACAGCTAACAGACGAGGTGAGTTACAAACCACAGCTAACAGACGAGGTGAGTTACAAACCACAGCTAACAGACGAGGTGAGTTACAAACCACAGCTAGCAGCTCACAGACGAGGTGAGTTACAAACCACAGCTAGCAGCTCACAGACGAGGTGAGTTACAAACCACAGCTAGCAGCTAACAGACGAGGTGAGTTACAAACCACAGCTAACAGACGAGGTGAGTTACAAACCACTAAACATCAGCTAGCATCAGCTAGCATCAGCTAGTCTTTTCACACATCTTAAAACAACATGCCATCAACAAGGAATCTTTCAAAATAAAAGTTGTTGATGAAAGAGAGTCTACTATACTACTGTAGGCTAGGTGGAAGAAAGAGGGATTCTACTGTAGGCTAGGTGGAAGAAAGAGGGATTCTACTGTAGGCTAGGTGGAAGAAAGAGGGATGCTACTGGAGGCTAGGTGGAAGAAAGAGGGATTCTACTGTAGGCTAGGTGGAAGAAAGAGGGATGCTACTGGAGGCTAGGTGGAAGAAAGAGGGATTCTACTGTAGGCTAGGTGGAAGAAAGAGGGATGCTACTGGAGGCTAGGTGGAGAAAGAGGGATTCTACTGGAGGCTAGGTGGAAGAAAGAGGGATGCTACTGTAGGCTAGGTGGAAGAAAGAGGGATTCTGCTGGAGGCTAGGTGGAAGAAAGAGGGATTCTCCTGGAGGCTAGGTGGAAGAAAGAGGGATGCTACTGTAGGCTAGGTGGAAGAAAGAGGGATGCTACTGGAGGCTAGGTGGAGAAAGAGGGATTCTACTGTAGGCTAGGTGGAAGAAAGAGGGATGCTACTGGAGGCTAGGTGGAGAAAGAGGGATTCTACTGGAGGCTAGGTGGAAGAAAGAGGGATGCTACTGTAGGCTAGGTGGAAGAAAGAGGGATTCTGCTGGAGGCTAGGTGGAAGAAAGAGGGATTCTCCTGGAGGCTAGGTGGAGAAAGAGGGATGCTACTGTAGGCTAGGTGGAAGAAAGAGGGATGCTACTGGAGGCTAGGTGGAGAAAGAGGGATGCTACTGGAGGCTAGGTGGAAGAAAGAGGGATTCTACTGTAGGCTAGGTGGAAGAAAGAGGGATTCTACTGGAGGCTAGGTGGAAGAAAGAGGGATTCTCCTGGAGGCTAGGTGGAGAAAGAGGGATTCTCCTGGAGGCTAGGTGGAAGAAAGAGGGATTCTACTGTAGGCTAGGTGGAGAAAGAGGGATTCTACTGTAGGCTAGGTGGAGAAAGAGGGATGCTACTATAGGCTAGGTGGAAGAAAGAGGGATGCTACTGGAGGCTAGGTGAAGAAAGAGCGATTCTACTGTAGGCTAGGTGGAAGAAAGAGGGATGCTACTGGAGGCTAGGTGGAGAAAGAGGGATGCTACTGTAGGCTAGGTGGAGAAAGAGGGATTCTACTGTAGGCTAGGTGGAGAAAGAGGGATGCTACTATAGGCTAGGTGGAAGAAAGAGGGATGCTACTGTAGGCTAGGTGGAAAAAGACAGCTGAGCTATTATCATAGCACTACAATGGTAGAGGATATATTAGGATATTAAAGCTATCTCTCTTTCCTGTTCTGATGTTTTTCACCCCTGAAGAGATGTAGTTTGTTGCTATTCTCTTGTGGAACAGGGGACCAAACAAGAGGTGCAAATTAGAATGAAATGTGAAGAGCAAATATATTTATTCTAGTGAATATCCCAGACTAATCCCGTTTCGTAGATGAGAGAGAAAAAGGGGAGAGATGTATTTATTCAAAGACACCGAGCATCTGTATTCGTCAGAGGTTCTTACTACGAAATCACTTTTATTCAAATGGGAAACTCTCATGAGACTCTCTCTCTCTCTCTCTCTCTGCCTCCTGCTCTTCCATCAAACACAGAGGAACTCTCATGAGACTCTCTCTCTCTCTCTCTCTCTCTCTGCCTCCTGCTCTTCCATCAAACACAGAGGAACTCTCATGAGACTCTCTCTCTCTCTCTCTGCCTCCTGCTCTTCCATCAAACACAGAGGAACTCTCATGAGACTCTCTCTCTCTCTCTCTCTCTGCCTCCTGCTCTTCCATCAAACACAGAGGAACTCTCATGAGACTCTCTCTCTCTCTCTCTCTCTCTCTCTGCCTCCTGCTCTTCCATCAAACACAGAGGAACTCTCATGAGACTCTCTCTCTCTCTCTCTGCCTCCTGCTCTTCCATCAAACACAGAGGAACTCTCATGAGACTCTCTCTCTCTCTCTCTCTGCCTCCTGCTCTTCCATCAAACACAGAGGAACTCTCATGAGACTCTCTCTCTCTCTCTCTCTGCCTCCTGCTCTTCCATCAAACACAGAGGAACTCTCATGAGACTCTCTCTCTCTCTCTCTCTGCCTCCTGCTCTTCCATCAAACACAGAGGAACTCTCATGAGACTCTCTCTCTCTCTCTCTCTGCCTCCTGCTCTTCCATCAAACACAGAGGAACTCTCATGAGACTCTCTCTCTCTCTCTCTGCCTCCTGCTCTTCCATCAAACACAGAGGAACTCTCATGAGACTCTCTCTCTCTCTCTCTCTGCCTCCTGCTCTTCCATCAAACACAGAGGAACTCTCATGAGACTCTCTCTCTCTCTCTCTCTCTGCCTCCTGCTCTTCCATCAAACACAGAGGAACTCTCATGAGACTCTCTCTCTCTCTCTCTCTGCCTCCTGCTCTTCCATCAAACACAGAGGAACTCTCATGAGACTCTCTCTCTCTCTCTCTCTGCCTCCTGCTCTTCCATCAAACACAGAGGAACTCTCATGAGACTCTCTCTCTCTCTCTCTCTGCCTCCTGCTCTTCCATCAAACACAGAGGAACTCTCATGAGACTCTCTCTCTCTCTCTCTGCCTCCTGCTCTTCCATCAAACACAGAGGAACTCTCATGAGACTCTCTCTCTCTCTCTCTCTGCCTCCTGCTCTTCCATCAAACACAGAGGAACTCTCATGAGACTCTCTCTCTCTCTCTCTCTCTGCCTCCTGCTCTTCCATCAAACACAGAGGAACTCTCATGAGACTCTCTCTCTCTCTCTCTGCCTCCTGCTCTTCCATCAAACACAGAGGAACTCTCATGAGACTCTCTCTCTCTCTCTCTCTGCCTCCTGCTCTTCCATCAAACACAGAGGAACTCTCATGAGACTCTCTCTCTCTCTCTCTCTCTCTCTGCCTCCTGCTCTTCCATCAAACACAGAGGAACTCTCATGAGACTCTCTCTCTCTCTCTCTCTGCCTCCTGCTCTTCCATCAAACACAGAGGAACTCTCATGAGACTCTCTCTCTCTCTCTCTCTCTGCCTCCTGCTCTTCCATCAAACACAGAGGAACTCTCATGAGACTCTCTCTCTCTCTCTCTGCCTCCTGCTCTTCCATCAAACACAGAGGAACTCTCATGAGACTCTCTCTCTCTCTCTCTGCCTCCTGCTCTTCCATCAAACACAGAGGAACTCTCATGAGACTCTCTCTCTCTCTCTCTCTGCCTCCTGCTCTTCCATCAAACACAGAGGAACTCTCATGAGACTCTCTCTCTCTCTCTCTGCCTCCTGCTCTTCCATCAAACACAGAGGAACTCTCATTTAAGCTTTATTATCTGCTCAACATGATGATTGGATAGAAAACCAATGATGTGTGTGTCTAATGTTGCATGCGTTTGTGCTGCATATTAAAGAGGGTGTGTGTGTGTGTGTGTGAGAGATGTTTGACTGAACTGCTCTGACTCTCTTTACCATAGAAATACATGTATATTCTCTTTAAATATAGTTGCTAAGCCATGTTATCTCTTGAGGGATGCTTCTCTCTAAAAGCCTTAATCAGGCCTGTGTGTGTTGTGTTTCTGAAGCCTGTCTAGTTCTGAAGGGAACGTCAGAGGTGTGATTCTCACTCCCATATCTCTCCTCACACTACTCAGCCCAATTAGCTATACAGCCTCTGGAAACTACAGTGTCTGGCTGTCGCTCTGCCTGTCTGTATGTCTGTCCCTCTGCCTGTCTGTCTGGCTGTCGCTCTGCCTGTCTGTCTGGCTGTCGCTCTGCCTGTCTGTATGTCGCTCTGCCTGTCTGTATGTCTGTCCCTCTGCCTGTCTGTCTGGCTGTCGCTCTGCCTGTCTGTCGCTCTGCCTGTCTGTCCCTCTGCCTGTCTGCATGGCTGTTCGTCTGTCTGCCTGTCTGTCGCTCTGCCGGTCTGTCGCTCTGCCTGTCTGTCGCTCTGCCTGTCTGTCGCTCTGCCTGTCTGCCTGTCTGTCTACATGTCTGCCTGTCTGTCTACATGCCTGCCTGTCTGTCTGTCACTTTGATTTCTAGAGGATAAAACTAAACTAAAATGCTGACTGAATGTAAGATAAATAATTTCTTAATAAATATTTTGTCTATTACATTCACACACTGTTTACTAATTCCTTTTCAGCATCACCCAACCCAACCACATATCCCTAAAGGTACACTCTGTCAGCATCACCCAACCACACATCCCTAAAGGTATACAGGAACAATCTTTAATTAATTAGCCTAGTTATTGGCAGTCATCCAACTTAGAGGATAATGGATATCAATCAACAGCATTTAGAGTTGATTATTGAGCCCAAATGATTACTAGAGCCAGTCGCACCAACTGAAATGATTACTAGAGCCAGTCACACTAACTGAAATGATTACTAGAGCCAGTCGCACCAACTGAAATGATTACTAGAGCCAGTCACACTAACTGAAATGATTACTAGAGCCAGTCGCACTAACTGAAATGATTACTAGAGCCAGTCGCACTAACTGAAATGATTACTAGAGCCAGTCGCACTAACTGAAATGATTACTAGAGCCAGTCGCACTAACTGAAATGATTACTAGAGCCAGTCGCACTAACTGAAATGATTACTAGAGCCAGTCGCACTAACTGAAATGATTACTAGAGCCAGTCGCACTAACTGAAATGATTACTAGAGCCAGTCGCACTAACTGAAATGATTACTAGAGCCAGTCGCACTAACTGAAATGATTACTAGAGCCAGTCGCACTAACTGAAATGATTACTAGAGCCAGTCGCACTAACTGAAATGATTACTAGAGCCAGTCGCACTAACTGAAATGATTACTAGAGCCAGTCGCACTAACTGAAATGATTACTAGAGCCAGTCGCACTAACTGAAATGATTACTAGAGCCAGTCGCACTAACTGAAATGATTACTAGAGCCAGTCGCACTAACTGAAATGATTACTAGAGCCAGTCGCACTAACTGAAATGATTACGAGAGCCAGTCGCACTAACTGAAATGATTACTAGAACCAGTCATAATAGACAGTGGAATAAATGGTGTGGTGTTGCGATACTAAGAGAGTTCCATGGACAAAGGATTGCAACATAATCCTAATGAATATTCTCTGGTCTTCATGAACAGTCAGGTGTGATGAGTTGCTTTGTTTGAAATGGATTTATTTTCTTGAGTGCTGCTTTGGGGTAGGTGGCAAGGGTGATGGTGCCTGTCTGGCTGTCTGTCTCTCTGCTTTGGGGTAGGTGGCAAGGGTGATGGTGCCTGTCTGGCTGTCTGTCTCTCTGCTTTGGGGTAGGTGGCAAGGGTGATGGTGCCTGTCTGGCTGTCTCTCTGCTTTGGGGTAGGTGGCAAGGGTGATGGTGCCTGTCTGGCTGTCTGTCTCTCTGCTTTGGGGTAGGTGGCAAGGGTGATGGTGCCTGTCTGGCTGTCTGTCTCTCTGCTTTGGGGTAGGTGGCAAGGTTGATGGTGCCTGTCTGGCTGTCTGTCTCTCTGCTTTGGGGTAGGTGGCAAGGGTGATGGTGCCTGTCTGGCTGTCTGTCTCTCTGCTTTGGGGTAGGTGGCAAGGGTGATGGTGCCTGTCTGGCTGTCTGTCTCTCTGCTTTGGGGTAGGTGGCAAGGGTGATGGTGCCTGTCTGGCTGTCTGTCTCTCTGCTTTGGGGTAGGTGGCAAGGGTGATGGTGCCTGTCTGGCTGTCTGTCTCTCTGCTTTGGGGTAGGTGGCAAGGGTGATGGTGCCTGTCTGGCTGTCTGTCTCTCTGCTTTGGGGTAGGTGGCAAGGGTGATGGTGCCTGTCTGGCTGTCTGTCTCTCTGCTTTGGGGTAGGTGGCAAGGGTGATGGTGCCTGTCTGGCTGTCTGTCTCTCTGCTTTGGGGTAGGTGGCAAGGGTGATGGTGCCTGTCTGGCTGTCTGTCTCTCTGCTTTGGGGTAGGTGGCAAGGGTGATGGTGCCTGTCTGGCTGTCTGTCTCTCTGCTTTGGGGTAGGTGGCAAGGGTGATGGTGCCTGTCTGGCTGTCTGTCTCTCTGCTTTGGGGTAGGTGGCAAGGGTGATGGTGCCTGTCTGGCTGTCTGTCTCTCTGCTTTGGGGTAGGTGGCAAGGGTGATGGTGCCTGTCTGGCTGTCTGTCTATCTGCTTTGGGGTAGGTGGCAAGGGTTATGGTGCCTGTCTGGCTGTCTGTCTCTCTGCTTTGGGGTAGGTGGCAAGGGTGATGGTGCCTGTCTGGCTGTCTGTCTCTCTGCTTTGGGGTAGGTGGCAAGGGTGATGGTGCCTGTCTGGCTGTCTGTCTCTCTGCTTTGGGGTAGGTGGCAAGGGTGATGGTGCCTGTCTGGCTGTCTGTCTCTCTGCTTTGGGGTAGGTGGCAAGGGTGACGGTGCCTGTCTGTCTCTCTGCTTTGGGGTAGGTGGCAAGGGTGACGGTGCCTGTCTGGCCCTCTGCTTTGGGGTAGGTGGCAAAGGGTGATGGTGCCTGTCTGGCTGTCTCTCTGCTTTGGGGTAGGTGGCAAGGGTGATGGTGCCTGTCTGTCTCTCTGCTTTGGGGTAGGTGGCAAGGGTGATGGTGCCTGTCTGGCTGTCTGCTTTGGGGTAGGTGGCAAGGGTGATGGTGCCTGTCTGTCTCTCTGCTTTGGGGTAGGTGGCAAGGGTGATGGTGCCTGTCTGGCTGTCTGTCTCTCTGCTTTGGGGTAGGTGGCAAGGGTGATGGTGCCTGTCTGTCTCTCTGCTTTGGGGTAGGTGGCAAGGGTGATGGTGCCTGTCTGTCTCTCTGCTTTGGGGTAGGTGGCAAGGGTGATAGTGCTAAATACTGGGTCTTGTTCAGTAGGGCATAACGTAGTAGAACATAATGCAACTGAAAACCAACCATTGGTGTCATTGTACCAGTTCAGTTTCGTACTGAAACAACCGTGTCCAAATGTCTCCTCCTGTTTTGACGTCTACTGAACACAACCAGGTAGAATGTTTTTAATTATCTGATAACCTGATTTTGAAGGAAGTTAAAGAAAATGTTTGTGCCCTTCTCTCTCTAGCTGCACCAACTGTCCCTGTTCAGTGCCTGGACGATGTGGAGAAGAACCTGAACCATCGAACAGTCCGCATGACCGTGCCCCGAGCCCCTAGTGCCCCCCCTGTCCCCTCCAGCTCTGGCCGGCCCTGCCTTCCCCCCGTGGGCCCTCCGGCTCTGGAGGGTCTCAGGGAGGACTACTGGCCAAACGGTCCCTGGTCCAGCCACTACCCTGGAGCCCTGGGTCTGGACAGTACCAGCCCTGTCCTCCTGCCTCCTCCTCCTCTCAACCAGGCCTCTCTAGATGACTCCTCCTGGTCTTTCCCCTCCCCGCCCAAACCCAGCGACGCCCTCTTCTGGGAGGGCCAGAGGCAGGGTCTGAGCCAGGGCAGCCCCATCCACTCCTCCAGGGGTAGTACCCCCATGAGCCCTAATGGAGACTGGGCCAAGCCCCCACCCTACTGAGGTGGAGAACCCCCTGGCTCTAAGGCTGCCCTGCCGTGCAACACCAAACCTGCCTTAAGATGAGGAGACAACTCCTATGGACTCTCCAGCCTGGGGAACTTGCTTCAGGATGATTCAACTAGCCACAGAGCAAACCACGGGAGAAGCTTCTGATGGGCTACCGTGTGACCCGGCCCAGACACACTGATGACTCCCCTCCCTGGGAATCAGGTGGCAGAGAAAGGAAGGGTTTCATCCACTCAAGAGAGAAAGATGATGGGATGAGTCCTGGGCAGCCAGATTATGACTGTGTTTATGTGTGTGTATCCCATACTGGTATTTACTAGAGCTCAAAGCTGTAGTGAACTAATCCACAGTCTGACTGCTTTTCCATTTTAAGCCCCTCCCTCCTAATGTGACTTATTTACATGTTATCTATTATAAAGGTATATAGTCAATCCTTCTGTTATCTGTCCTTCATAATATAGAGGTCATAGTGTGTCTGCGCTGTAACAGATACTGGTTTATATATATATATATATATACCCCCCAGTAAGCACCTAAAGCTGTTTTTAATCACACAACACAGCGTAGCCTAGTGGTTAGAGGGGGGGGGCAGGTAGCCTAGGGGTTAGAGGGGGGGGGCAGGTAGCCTAGGGGTTAGAGGGGGGGGGGCAGGTAGCCTAGGGGTTAGAGGGGGGGGGCAGGTAGCCTAGTGGTTAGAGGGGGGGGGGGCAGGTAGCCTAGTGGTTAGAGGGGGGGGGCAGGTAGCCTAGTGGTTAGAGGGGGGGGGGGGGGGCAGGTAGCCTAGGGGTTAGAGGGGGGGGCAGGTAGCCTAGGGGTTAGAGGGGGGGGGCAGGTAGCCTAGGGGTTAGAGGGGGGGGGCAGGTAGCCTAGAGGTTAGAGGGGGGGGGCAGGTAGCCTAGGGGTTGGAGGGGGAGGCAGGTAGCCTAGTGGTTGGAGGGGGAGGGGGGACTGGTAGCCTAGTGGTTTAGAGGGGTGGGGGACCGGTAGCCTAGTGGTTAGAGGGGGGGGGGGGCTGGTAGCCTAGGGGTTTAGAGGGGTGGGGGGGGCATGTAGCCTAGTGGTTAGAGGGGGGGGGACTGGTAGCCTAGGGGTTTAGAGGGGTGGGGCAGGTAGCCTAGTGGTTAGAGAGGGGGGGGACTGGTAGCCTAGGGGTTTAGAGGGGTGGGGGGGCAGGTAGCCTAGTGGTTAGAGGGGTGGGGGGGTAGGTAGCCTAGTGGTTAGAGGGGGGTGGGGGCAGGTAGCCTAGGGGTTTAGAGGGGTGGGGGGGCAGGTAGCCTAGTGGTTAGAGGGGGGGGGCAGGTAGCCTAGTGGTTAGAGGGGGGGGGGGGGGGGGGGGCAGGTAGCTGGATCGAATCCCTGAGTTGACGAGGTTAAAAATCTGTTTGGGCCAATAGCACCAAAAGCCAACCGTTTTTAACCAACAACACAAGGTTTTAAACCTCCACGCAGCTTGCCTTGTCCTAAATCCCATAACAAGGCAAATCTGTCAGTTGTTTCAGATACTGATGGCTCATTTGTATTGTATTTGTTTACAACTTACATTACACTTCCAACAGTATGTGGACACCTGCTCCTCCAACATCTCATTCCAACAGTATGTGGACACCTGCTCCTCGAACATCTCATTCCAACAGTATGTGGACACCTGCTCCTCCAACATCTCATTCCAACAGTATGTGGACACCTGCTCCTCCAACATCTCATTCCAACAGTATGTGGACACCTGCTCCTCCAACATCTCATTCCAACAGTATGTGGACACCTGCTCCTCGAACATCTCATTCCAACAGTATGTGGACACCTGCTCCTCGAACATCTCATTCCAACAGTATGTGGACACCTGCTCCTCGAACATCTCATTCCAACAGTATGTGGACACCTGCTCCTCGAACATCTCATTCCAACAGTATGTGGACACCTGCTCCTCGAACATCTCATTCCAACAGTATGTGGACACCTGCTCCTCGAACATCTCATTCCAACAGTATGTGGACACCTGCTCCTCGAACATCTCATTCCAACAGTATGTGGACACCTGCTCCTCGAACATCTCATTCCAACAGTATGTGGACACCTGCTCCTCGAACATCTCATTCCAACAGTATGTGGACACCTGCTCCTCGAACATCTCATTCCAACAGTATGTGGACACCTGCTCCTCGAACATCTCATACCAACAGTATGTGGACACCTGCTCCTCGAACATCTCATTCCAACAGTATGTGGACACCTGCTCCTCGAACATCTCATTCCAACAGTATGTGGACACCTGCTCCTCGAACATCTCATTCCAACAGTATGTGGACACCTGCTCCTCGAACATCTCATTCCAACAGTATGTGGACACCTGCTCCTCGAACATCTCATTCCAACAGTATGTGGACACCTGCTCCTCGAACATCTCATTCCAACAGTATGTGGACACCTGCTCCTCCAACATCTCATTCCAACAGTATGTGGACACCTGCTCCTCGAACATCTCATTCCAACAGTATGTGGACACCTGCTCCTCCAACATCTCATTCCAACAGTATGTGGACACCTGCTCCTCCAACATCTCATTCCAACAGTATGTGGACACCTGCTCCTCCAACATCTCATTCCAACAGTATGTGGACACCTGCTCCTCCAACATCTAATTCCAACAGTATGTGGACACCTGCTCCTCCAACATCTCATTCCAACAGTATGTGGACACCTGCTCCTCCAACATCTCATTCCAACAGTATGTGGACACCTGCTCCTCCAACATCTCATACCAACAGTATGTGGACACCTGCTCCTCGAACATCTCATTCCAACAGTATGTGGACACCTGCTCCTCGAACATCTCATTCCAAAATCATGTGCATTAAAATGGAGTTGGTCCCCCCCCCTTTGCTGCTATAACAGCCTCCACTCTTCTGGGAAGGCTTTCCACTAGATGATGGAACATTGCTGCTATAACAGCCTCCACTCTTCTGGGAAGGCTTTCCACTAGATGATGGAACATTGCTGCTATAACAGCCTCCACTCTTCTGGGAAGGCTTTCCACTAGATGTTGGAACATTGCTGCTATAACAGCCTCCACTCTTCTGGGAAGGCTTTCCACTAGATGTTGGAACATTGCTGCTATAACAGCCTCCACTCTTCTGGGAAGGCTTTCCACTAGATGTTGGAACATTGCTGCTATAACAGCCTCCACTCTTCTGGGAAGGCTTTCCACTAGATGTTGGAACATTGCTGTTATAACAGCCTCCACTCTTCTGGGAAGGCTTTCCACTAGATGTTGGAACATTGCTGCTATAACAGCCTCCTCTCTTCTGGGAAGGCTTTCCACTAGATGTTGGAACATTGCTGCTATAACAGCCTCCTCTCTTCTGGGAAGGCTTTCCACTAGATGTTGGAACATTGCTGCTATAACAGCCTCCACTCTTCTGGGAAGGCTTTCCACTAGATGTTGGAACATTGCTGCTATAACAGCCTCCACTCTTCTGGGAAGGCTTTCCACTAGATGATGGAACATTGCTGCTATAACAGCCTCCACTCTTCTGGGAAGGCTTTCCACTAGATGTTGGAACATTGCTGTTATAACAGCCTCCACTCTTCTGGGAAGGCTTTCCACTAGATGTTGGAACATTGCTGCTATAACAGCCTCCTCTCTTCTGGGAAGGCTTTCCACTAGATGTTGGAACATTGCTGCTATAACAGCCTCCTCTCTTCTGGGAAGGCTTTCCACTAGATGTTGGAACATTGCTGCTATAACAGCCTCCACTCTTCTGGGAAGGCTTTCCACTAGATGATGGAACATTGCTGCTATAACAGCCTCCACTCTTCTGGGAAGGCTTTCCACTAGATGTTGGAACATTGCTGCTATAACAGCCTCCTCTCTTCTGGGAAGGCTTTCCACTAGATGTTGGAACATTGCTGAGGGGACTTTCTTCCATTCAGCCACAATCGCATTAGTGAGGTCGGTGCATTGATGTTGGGCGATTAGGCCTCCTGGCTCGCAGTCGGCGTTCCAATTCATCCCAAAGGTGTTCGATGGGGTTGAGGTCAGGGCTCTGTGCAGGTCAGTCAAGTTCTTCCACACCGATCTCGACAAACCATTTCTGTATGGACCTCGCTTTGTGCACGGGGGCATTGTCATGCTGAAACAGGAAAGGACCCTCCCCAAACTGTTGCCACAAATTTGGAAGCACTGAATCGTCTAGAATGTCATTGTATGTTGTAGTGTTAAGATTTCCCTTCACTAGAACTAAGGGGCCCAAACCATGAAAAACAGCCCCAGATCGTTATTCCTCCTCCACCAAACTTTACAGTTGGCACTATGCATTGGGGCAGGTAGTTCTCCTGGCATCCGCCAAACCCAGATTCGTCCGTCGGACTGCCAGATGGTGAAGCGTGGTTCATCACTCCAGAGAGC
This sequence comes from Oncorhynchus kisutch, assembly GCF_002021735.2. NCBI lineage: Eukaryota > Metazoa > Chordata > Actinopteri > Salmoniformes > Salmonidae > Oncorhynchus > Oncorhynchus kisutch. Next base: position 11,023,359 of record NW_022261979.1, read on the forward strand.
GTGTTTCCACTGCTCCAGAGCTCAATGGCCGTGAGCTTTACACCACTCCAGCTGAGGCTTGGCATTGCGCATGGTGATTTTTAGGCTTATGTGAGGCTGCTCTGCCATGGAAACACATTTCATAAAGCTCCTGACAAAAAGTTGTTGTGTTGACGTTGCTTCCAGAGGCAGTTTGGAACTCGGTAGTGAGTGTTGCTACCGAGGAAAGACGATTTTTATGCGCTACGCGGTTCAGCACTCGGCGGTCCCGTTCTGTGAACTTGTGTGGCCTACCACTTCGCGGCTGAGCCGTTGTTGCTCCTAGACGTTTCCACTTCACAATAACAGCATTTACAGTTGACCTGGGGGGGGGGGCAGGTCAAGCAAGGCAGAAATGACGAACTGACTTGTAGGAAAGGTGGCACCCTGTGACGGTGCCACGTTGAAAGTCACTGAGCTCTTCAGTAAAGGCCATTTCACTGCCAAATGTTTGTCTATGGAGATTGCATGGCAGTGTGCTTGATTTTATACACCTGTCAACAACGGGTGTGGCTGAAATCCACTAATTTAAAGGGGTGTCCACATACTTTTGTGTGTGTGTGTATATATAGTGTATCATGGCAAATAAGCATAGCAGAAATCCCCTGAAATAGAAAGGCCTTTAACCCAGTACTGGTACCGACAAGTTCTGGTGGGCTGACGGGCCAAATCCACTCCATACCTGGTACCGACACGTTCTGGTGGGCTGACGGGCCAAATCCACTCCATACCTGGTACCGACACGTTCTGGTGGGCTGACGGGCCAAATCAACTCCATACCTGGTACCGACAAGTTCTGGTGGGCTGACGGGCCAAATCCACTCCATACCTGGTACCGACACGTTCTGGTGGGCTGACGGGCCAAATCCACTCCATACCTGGTACCGACAAGTTCTGGTGGGCTGACGGGCCAAATCCACTCCATACCTGGTACCGACAAGTTCTGGTGGGCTGACGGGCCAAATCCACTCCATACCTGGTACCGACACGTTCTGGTGGGCTGACGGGCCAAATCCACTCCATACCTGGTACCAAGTTCTGGTGGGCTGACAGGCCAAATCCACTCCATACCTGGTACCAAGTTCTGGTGGGCTGACAGGCCAAATCCATACCTAACCTGGTACCAAGTCTGGTGGGCTGACAGGCCAAATCCACTCCATACCTGGTACCAAGTTCTGGTGGGCTGACAGGCCAAATCCACTCCATACCTGGTACCAAGTTCTGGTGGGCTGACAGGCCAAATCCACTCCATACCTGGTACCAAGTTCTGGTGGGCTGACAGGCCAAATCCACACCTAACCTGGTACCAAGTTCTGGTGGGCTGACAGACCAAATCCACTCCACACCTGGTACCAAGTTCTGGTGGGCTGACAGACCAAATCCACACCTAACCTGGTACCAAGTTCTGGTGGGCTTACAGACCAAATCCACTCCCCACCTGGTATCTTCACGTCAAAAGGAATCTTTATTTCCAAATGACTCACTTTTTCCCCAATGATTTATGGTTCAGCTATTCTGCTTTGAAGTCAATGGAAGTAGGGCTTGTCTTTTACACCAAAACCATGTCAATACAATACAATAATATATATATCATATACCAATATATATATATATATGAAAGAGGTGTTATGTTATGGGAAACACATTTAATCATATGAGAGTTGGTGTGCAGTAGATGTACAGTCTTGTTTCTTGTGAGATGGTAATCTACTAGGTCAGTGGGGCACGCAAGATTTGGCCCCCTATTCTCTATATTAGTGCATTTACCCGGGTTAAAAAAGTAGTTCACTATGTAGGGGATAGTGTGCCGTTTGGGAGGTGCTGAGATCCATGTAGAGTCGTGTACAGTATGTTTTGAAGCGTTTCAGCCGGGCTGAGTTGAGGTCACTCCAGTGTTTTTTTTTTTTTTAAGAGGCGTCCTAATATAGAGGAAGCGTCTCCATGGATATAAAGGGGAAATGTCATCTAGAAATGTCATGTGACTTCCTGTCTTGTCTTGGGGGGGAAAGGGGTCAACGATGTTAAAAGGGAGTTTCTCTGACCTCCATTTTCTCCTTCAGTCCCTTACAATTGTGATCAATGATTTATATTTAAAATTGGTTTAAAACCAACGTTCTTTTACAGCAGTTGTTTCATCACTCACTCCTGTAAAAGATGTACAGTAGATAACAATTATATTTTACAACCTACCGCTGTATGTAAATATGATTTTAAATTAAATAAATGATTGAATGTGAATTTCTTTTCACTATTTCCATATCCTGTGTTTTAAACTTTGACAAGATTCTACATCATGAAAACACTAAATGTGATACACAAATATTGTGGACTGCCAGTGAGGAATATTTATTGACTGGTTTGAAACGGGTTGGATAAAGATCACACTATTTATACTAATGTGTGAATAAAGGCGTTCTCACTCAACATCTATTTTTTGTGCAACGGATAACTGACCAACCTGAAGAGCAGCACACGCAAGAGTTGCCCGTTTTTGTTAAACCCACTCAGATAATATCCTTTATAGTTCGAGAGAGAGAGAGGAGAGAGGTTCTGTCTCGTAGACTAAAATAGTTCCGTCAGAGAAGAGCAGGGAAAAGGTCGAGCATGTGTCTCTATATGATAAAATACAGGAAGTGACCCCATCACACATACTGTAGTTATTCAGGTTATTCCAGTCCAACCCTGAGACCTATTTCAGTTATACCAAGTACTGTAATATAACGAGTGATTGGTAGAGTAGTGCATATGTAAGTGCCAACAGTACGGTACTTATTCACCAGTCAAACAGTCATGCAATCTAAAGACTGATTTATTCATATCAAGTTGTAGCTAGTAGGTCCGTTGTCCCATGACATTGGTCATTTCTCATTCGGGCATATCATTTTATTTTATTTTTAGCTATCAATAGTTTTACATGAGCGACATGAGATCAGATTGTGTCTCGGCATCAGAAACCCCACCATCCACATCTCCAGTTATAGACTGACTGGCTCAGATACAGTCCAGTTTTTCACATAGTTGTAGGTACAGTGGGTATCAGAAGTATTTCCCCCTCCCTTGTTCTTCTATCATGGATACTGATGATTGGCTAGCTGTGATTTCCAGTTTTCCACATAGTTGTGGGTATCAGAAGTATTCACCCCCTTGGATTTCTTCCCATTTTGCTGTGTTGCCACGAGGGATTAATAACAGATTTAATTGTGATTATTTATTTTTTATCATTGATCTACACAAAATTCTCCATAAAGAAGTCAAAGTGAAAATAATTCTACAAATATATTTACAAATGAATACACATTTTATAGCTAACCAATATTAGTTGCTTATGTATACACCCCCTTTTGTTTAGGCCTCAATTTAGTACAGGAATAAAAATGTGTCTTTACAAATCACATAAATGCCATGGACTCTGGAATAATACAACATACAACATACAACACCTGGAAGGTCCCTCCAGTCAACTGTTGAATTTCAAGCACAGATTCAACTCAAAAAGACCAAAGAGAGCTTTTCAAAAGCCTCATAGAGAAAAGAGATGTGATTGGGGGATGGGTAACAAGAACCAATCACAGCGTGGTCAAGTGAATCATTATTCTGTGGATGATGTATTACATCACCCAGACACCAAGATAGTGATCTTCCTGAAGCTTCAGGACGCGAAGGAAACTGCTCGGGGGATGTCGTCATGACGATTTTTAAAACACTTGGTTCTGTGACCCATATGATAAAAAATACAATAAAAAACAGCTATAGAGTTCAATGGCTGTGATGGGAGAAAACTGAGGATAGGATCGACAACATTGTAGTGACTCCACCAAGGAATATAGTTGTCTGTCTTATGTTTGGGGAAAATCCACGTCACCACTGAGTAACTGCCTCCTTATTTTCAAGCATGGTGATGGCTGCATCATGTTATGGGTATTGCTTAACGTCGGCTAAAGACAGGAGTTTTTCAGGATAAAAATAAATGGGATGAGCTAAGCACAGACAAAATTCTAGAGGAAAACCTGTTTCAGTCTGCTGTCCACCAGACACTTGGGAGATGAATTCACCTTTCAGCAGGACAATAACCTTAAACACATGGCCAAATCTACACTGGAGTTCCTTACCAAGAAGATATGAATTTGGCCAAGTTACAGTTTTGACTTAAATCTGCTTGAAAATATATGACAAGACTTATAAAATGCTGTCTAACCATGATACCCAACATCTTGACAAGAGCTTGAATAATTTTGAAAAGAATAACGGACAAATATTGCACAATCCAGGTGTGGAAAACTCAATAATAAATCCCGATTCTGTTCTGACTCGAGTTCAGCTCTTAAATGGAATGCAATTCCCTTTTATGCCTTCATAAATTTATAAACAATTTATAAATTGATAAGAACTATTGATAAAACCTAGGTAAATGAGTAATCCATTTGGATAAAGCGATTGTAAATATATACATAGCAATTGTTTTAGATTAGTTTTCCTTCTGATCCCTGGAGACGAATGTGCAACTATCCATATATATGGAAGCCAAACTGAAAAGCATATCACGTGTATTGCGGTCCCTTTTATAAAGTGAAATAGGATATAAATACTTTCGCCATTACTCAGAATTTTTATGATGTACCCTCATCATGTGCATGGATGAAATGTGGACATCCAAGCTACATGCTTCTGTAGGGCTCAACCTGCCGAGTTGTTTGCGCTTTCGAATGTCTTGATTATGTCCGGGCTTTTCTCCGTTTTATTTTACCATTTGTATCATGTTAAATATTAGCGAATATCGAGAGCCACGTCAGTAAAACCCACATACATTTTTTATTTATTTTTTAAATCATTCCATTCCGTTTACATTGTATTTCCTCTGTCACGTCCTTGTAAGTTGTTCCTGGGCGTCGCTAGAGTTAGTGGATGACATTAGACTAACGTTGTGTAATGATTTGGGACGTGTAGCCTATTGAATCATTACGGAACTCACGTAGCGTAGCAGGTTAAACCTGGAGCCTGGCAGCTCGGTTCACCACGGCTGTAGTCATACAGTTCCATTAGTGAGGATCAGGGTACATTTATAGGACTATTGTTCAACCTCTATTGTACACTTTTCACCACCTTCCGATATTTTATGGATTAAACTTGAATATGACATCTTTCAGGATGAATTCAATCACTATTTTTTTTATTTATCAACATTTTTCGTGCGTTAAGGCTCTCCAAAACGTGTTTATTTATACACGCATACTTTCCTAAACCTAAAATGTGCCTAAATAATCTTGAAGATCAAGAGTATTTTTAAATCTACTAGTTGGTCCTGAAACGGAAGCGAATATGCATAGATTTTTTTTCTCCCCTTGATTCCTGTATTCTGACCCCGTTCTCTCCATGTATTCTAGTCTGTCAACTAAATTCTAATTAAATTGCACACCGTATTTAAAAGGATGGCTAAGATAAATGTACTGAAAACTCTTATTGAATGAAAACTTCACGAAAAAATAAATCTATTGGACACCAAGTGGGATGGGTTTTCAGCGGTTGAATGAAATGTATTCAGAATGCGCACGTTCTGCTACTGTGTGTAAAGGCATGAATTCCTATATCGAGATCGGCCCTTTAGAGACTTTCCCAGGAAGACTCACAAGCGGTGATCGCTGCTAAAGGTGTTTCTGACGTGTATTGACACAGGGGAGTGAATAGTTATCAAAATAGATGAGGGTTTTCTTCATTAATACTTAAAAAAAATCACTTTCACAGAATATTTTCTGTAGATCATTGACAAAAAAACTAACAATTCAATCCATTTTAATCCAAGGGGGTGAATACTTATGATAGGCAGATATCGTGTGTGATATTTCATGAACAATCGTCTCACTTGGGTGAGACTACTTGCTTTGACAGCCGAACACTGAAAATGGGCCCTTGCCACGGCTCATTGTGTTGCTATTCCTGTCTGGTAGCACACAGCGTCAGGCTCGTATGAATAAAATGAATAGAGATTAACACAGGTAATATAAACATGGTAGATGAGATCTGGGTGAGAGTCAGCGAACCACAAACTGTATAAATCAAGGCTGTGTGGATGTACGACAGTCACAAGCCTAAGTGACTCAAGTAATAAGACTTTAGATAGGTATTTCAAGGGACATCGAGAGAAAAAACCAAAAAGGGTGATTGTGAACCTGGAAGTCATTCGTTGTGACACCTGTATGGTTTAAAAAGCAGAAGTCACAACACACACAGAGGCAAGAAGATCTGTTTGTCTTTATTTAGATGCACATTAACACAATGTCAAGTCAAATGTTAAATTTTTAAAAAATCAGACCTTTTTTTTTACAACAACTCTACCCATAATGCTTCACCGGTCATCACACCAGTAGTTACGGCAACTCACCGGTGAATCCTAACTACGGGATAGAGCCTCTATGCAGTATCAATCTTGTGTATAATTATGAACCTTCCGGAACATTCTCATAGTGGAGGATGTTGGGATGTCAACACCTTGAATATTATTCATGTACTTTGGACAGGTCTCATATCATTGGAATCAATCTCACTTTGGACAGTATTGGTTGCTAACAAACTCAACATGAAAACGTTTCCAAAGCATTGACAGAAAGAATTCTTCATAAATATACAAACTGCAGAGCAGACAGACAGCATCAACAACAAGACATTATTGGATCATTCTGAAATAGGAGGAACAGTGTGATTTTCCATCATGGCTGTTTGACCAGATCAACTAGAGGGACTCTGTTGAGGACAGTGTGGTTTTCCATCCTAACTGTTTGATCAGATCAACTAGAGAGACTCTGTTGAGGACAGTGCTTTTCCATCATGGCTGTTTGACCAGATCAACTAGAGAGACTCTGTTGAGGACAGTGTGGTTTTCCATCCTAACTGTTTGATCAGAACAACTAGAGAGACTCTGTTGAGGACACGTATCTGTAAGAGATTCCTTTTCCCTACATGCAGGTGAACGGAGGCCTTTAGACACACCTTGCCAACCTGCCTCGTAGTCGTTACACAGGTCACTTAGGGCCTTGGATGACCTCCTGTCTCCTGCCACTTCGTTGATCTAGTTCCTCCCGTTGGGACAATGAGCATCCCAACCAGATGTACAATACACACACTGTAATGCCCCGTGAGTAGCCCTCACTCCCCCTGCCACCCTCTGTGACCCCTAGCCCCTGCTACCGAACCAATCCCGTAGATCTGAGAGGATTGGACAGGTGGAAGCAACATGTTCAGGGGGTCAGGGGTCAATTTGGAACCTACATGCTGGTTGGTAGTTTTTGTGAGCGGTTCTTAGCCGCCACCCCTGTCCTCTGGTACTCCAGCTTCTCCTTGATGTACTCCTGCTTGCACTCTTCGAAGAACGCCGAGTCTCTGTAGCTGAGAGAGAGTGGTGTACAGAAGACTGTTATCCTTAGAACACAGTCAGAACTAGTACGAAGAACAGTTATCATTAGAGCACTGAGTCAGTACGAACAACAGTTATCATTAGAACACTGAGTCAGAACAGTTATCATTAGAACACTGAGTCAGAACAGTTATCATTAGAACACTGAGTCAGTATGAACAACAGTTATCATTAGAACACTGAGTCAGTATGAACAACAGTTATCATTAGAACACTGAGTCAGAACAGTTATCATTAGAACACTGAGTCAGAACAGTTATCATTAGAACACTGAGTCTGTACGAAGACTGTTATCCTTAGAACTAGTATGAACAACAGTTATCATTAGAACTAGTATGAACAACAGCTATCATTAGAACTAGTATGAACAACAGTTATCCTTAGAACTAGTATGAACAACAGCTATCATTAGAACTAGTATGAACAACAGCTATCATTAGAACTAGTATGAACAACAGCTATCATTAGAACTAGTATGAACAACAGTTATCATTAGAACTAGTATGAACAACAGTTATCATTAGAACTAGTATGAACAACAGTTATCATTAGAACTAGTATGAACAACAGTTATCATTAGAACTAGTATGAACAACAGTTATCATTAGAACTAGTATGAACAACAGCTATCATTAGAACTAGTATGAACAACAGCTATCATTAGAACTAGTATGAACAACAGCTATCATTAGAACTAGTATGAACAACAGCTATCATTAGAACTAGTATGAACAACAGCTATCATTAGAACTAGTATGAACAACAGTTATCATTAGAACTAGTATGAACAACAGTTATCATTAGAACTAGTATGAACAACAGTTATCATTAGAACTAGTATGAACAACAGCTATCATTAGAACTAGTATGAACAACAGCTATCATTAGAACTAGTATGAACAACAGCTATCATTAGAACTAGTATGAACAACAGTTATCATTAGAACTAGTATGAACAACAGTTATCATTAGAACTAGTATGAACAACAGTTATCATTAGAACTAGTATGAACAACAGTTATCATTAGAACTAGTATGAACAACAGTTATCATTAGAACTAGTATGAACAACAGTTATCATTAGAACTAGTATGAACAACAGTTATCATTAGAACTAGTATGAACAACAGTTATCATTAGAACTAGTATGAACAACAGTTATCATTAGAACTAGTATGAACAACAGTTATCCTTAGAACTAGTATGAACAACAGTTATCATTAGAACTAGTATGAACAACAGTTATCATTAGAACTAGTATGAAGAACATACCAGAAAAATAAAAATGTATTGTACTTCATATAATTTGTTTGGTCTTAAAACGGTTATAAAACATGAATTCTATTTGTTTTAAACTGTAAATAAAATACATGTGTTATGAAGTCTCATTGATGACATGAGGTGTGAGTTAGTTGACTCACTGTACGGTCAGACACTCCTTCAGGGCAGCGTTCTGATCCCGACACTTGAACACCATCAGGAAACCAGTCTCTTTACAACAGTGGTTGAACGCTGAAACCAGATAGATGGAAGGAGACACAGATTTAGCCAGTAAATTACCACCATCAGGAAACCAGTCTCTTTAAAACAGTGGTTGAACCCTGAAACCAGATAGATGGAAGGAGACACAGATTTAGCCAGTAAATTACCACCATCAGGAAACCAGTCTCTTTACAACAGTGGTTGAACCCTGAAACCAGATCAGTGGAAGGAGACATAGATTTAGCCAGTGGATCAGAGTAGTCTTGAAATCCAAACTTAATCACGAAAACCAGACTGAATTAGTGAAAGTAAAACAAATGGCAAAATGCAGCGTGATTCAGTTTGGATTCCCAGGCTATGATACCGTTAAGACAAGGGCCTTTTAAAAAGCAACCAGGGTAAGAGCCCCAGTCTAAACAGGTCATGTCTCTTTCAAATCTGGCCCCCTCTGCCAATCTGAGTGTAGCCACAGGCTGAGAGGAGAGAGAGAGGGGACAACCAACCATACTGTCTCTGCTAGGCATCTCTGCCACACGGTGACAAGCCTGGTCAGAGGTGATACTACCGTAGTGGGTACTGACAGGCCTCTTATCTTACCACAGCCCCAGTGTCTCCTCTTCCACCAGGCTGAGGTAAAAAAAGGAGGCTCCATCATATCTATTTATACTTGTGGTTGGTGTTTCTGTCCACATTGGCACCAGTGTAACTATCTGGCTGGCATGGTGCATTATAACGGTCCTTCACACAGACCAGGCCTATCTGTCTGGCATGGTCCATTATAACTGTCCCTCACACAGACCAGGCCTATCTGTCTGGCATGGTGCATTATAACGGTCCTTCACACAGACCAGGCCTATCTGTCTGGCATGGTCCATTATAACTGTCCCTCACACAGACCAGGCCTATCTGTCTGGCATGGTCCATTATAACTGTCCCTCACACAGACCAGGCCTATCTGTCTGGCATGGTCCATTATAACTGTCCCTCACACAGACCAGGCCTATCTGTCTGGCATGGTCCATTATAACTGTCCCTCACACAGACCAGGCCTATCTGTCTGGCATGGTCCATTATAACTGTCCCTCACACAGACCAAGCCTATCTGTCTGGCATGGTCCATTATAACTGTCCCTCACACAGACCAGGCCTATCTGTCTGGCATGGTCCATTATAACTGTCCCTCACACAGACCAAGCCTATCTGTCTGGCATGGTCCATTATAACTGTCCCTCACACAGACCAGGCCTATCTGTCTGGCATGGTCCATTATAACTGTCCCTCACACAGACCAAGCCTATCTGTCTGGCATGGTCCATTATAACTGTCCCTCACACAGACCAGGCCTATCTGTCTGGCATGGTCCATTATAACTGTCCCTCACACAGACCAGGCCTATCTGTCTGGCATGGTCCATTATAACTGTCCCTCACACAGACCAAGCCTATCTGTCTGGCATGGTCCATTATAACTGTCCCTCACACAGACCAGGCCTATCTGTCTGGCATGGTCCATTATAACTGTCCCTCACACAGACCAGTCCTATCTGTCTGGCATGGTCCATTATAACTGTCCCTCACACAGACCAGGCCTATCTGTCTGGCATGGTCCATTATAACTGTCCCTCACACAGACCAGGCCTATCTGTCTGGCATGGTCCATTATAACTGTCCCTCACACAGACCAGGCCTATCTGTCTGGCATGGTCCATTATAACTGTCCCTCACACAGACCAGGCCTATCTGTCTGGCATGGTCCATTATAACTGTCCCTCACACAGACCAGGCCTATCTGTCTATTACTAGGAATGGAAAAGAACAGCAATGTAAACTATTCACACAGAGGAGAGGCCATACATATAGAATAGTACTGAACCAATATGGCTTTCTATTCACACAGAGGAGAGGCCATACATATAGAATAGTGCTGAGCCAACAGGGCTTTCTATTCACACAGAGGAGAGGCCATACATATAGAATAGTGCTGAGCCAACAGGGCTTTCTATTCACACAGAGGAGAGGCCATACATATAGAATAGTGTTGAGCCAATAGGGCTTTCTATTCACACAGAGGCCATACATATAGAATAGTGCTGAGCCAATAGGGCTTTCTATTCACACAGAGGAGAGGCCATACATATAGAATAGTGCTGAGCCAATAGGGCTTTCTATTCACACAGAGGACAGGCCCTACATATAGAATAGTGCTGAGCCAATAGGGCTTTCTATTCACACAGAGGCCATACATATAGAATAGTGCTGAGCCAATAGGGCTTTCTATTCACACAGAGGAGAGGCCATACATATAGAATAGTGCTGAGCCAATAGGGCTTTCTATTCACACAGAGGCCATACATATAGAATAGTGCTGAGCCAATAGGGCTTTCTATTCACACAGAGGAGAGGCCATACATATAGAATAGTGCTGAGCCAATAGGGCTTTCTATTCACACAGAGGAGAGGCCATATATATAGAATAGTGCTGAGCCAATAGGGCTTTCTATTCACACAGAGGCCCTACATATAGAATAGTGCTGAGCCAATAGGGCTTTCTATTCACACAGAGGAGAGGCCATACATATAGAATAGTGCTGAGCCAATAGGGCTTTCTATTCACACAGAGGAGAGGCCATACATATAGAATAGTGCTGAGCCAATAGGGCTTTCTATTCACACAGAGGAGAGGCCATACATATAGAATAGTGCTGAGCCAATAGGGCTTTCTATTCACACAGAGGAGAGGCCCTACATATAGAATAGTGCTGAGCCAATAGGGCTTTCTATTCACACAGAGGCCCTACATATAGAATAGTGCTGAGCCAATATGGCTTTCTATTCACACAGAGGACAGGCCATACATATAGAATAGTGCTGAGCCAATAGGGCTTTCTATTCACACAGAGGAGAGGCCATACATATAGAATAGTGCTGAGCCAATAGGGCTTTCTATTCACACAGAGGACAGGCCCTACATATAGAATAGTGCTGAGCCAATAGGGCTTTCTATTCACACAGAGGCCCTACATATAGAATAGTACTGAGCCAATAGGGCTTTCTATTCACACAGAGGAGAGGCCATACATATAGAATAGTGCTGAGCCAATAGGGCTTTTTGGAGGTTAGTTCAGTTTCGGTTGCATTTTATTTTTAAAAATCATCTCGGTTTTCGATTTCGGTTTTGATAACGTATTATGAAATGTTACAATGATTTAGTGAAAATAGTGAACATTCAATTTCCAAAACTTTGAAAATATGATATTGTCTGTCTCTGTCAGGCCCACGTTGGGTCAATATCAATAGAACAGGAAATTACAATGAAAAAAATTAAATATTTCAGTTGCGTATTTTACTTAGTTTTTATTTGATAACTATTATTTTTCATTCTTTAAAGTAAAATCATCTGATCTCTGCTCAGGCATTAGCAGCCAGCCAGGCCATCTAGCGCGCTGTGCTCCCCATACTGTACGGTCTTTAGTCTGATTTCTTTCATTAATTATTTGGGCTCCCCAAAAAAAACGAACTAAATGGAATTCAAGTAATTGAACCGACATCGGTCAAGTAGTTGTTTAATAACCGGAAGAAATAGGAAATGGCTTTTAAATCGCTCAACACTAATGATCTATAGTTACTCTGAATGACGTTGGTTTACAGAGTTCTGTACGAGGTCTATAGTTACGCTGAATGACGTACAGAACTCTGTAAACCAACAAGGTCTATAGTTACTCTGAATAACGTACAGAACTCTGTAAACCAACCAGGTCTATAGTTACTCTGAATAACGTACAGAACTCTGTAAACCAACGAGGTCTATATTGACTCTAAATAACGTACAGAACTCTGTAAACCAACCAGGTCTATAGTTACTCTGAATAACGTACAGAACTCTGTAAACCAACGAGGTCTATATTGACTCTAAATAACGTACAGAACTCTGTAAACCAACCAGGTCTATAGTTACTCTGAATAACGTACAGAACTCTGTAAACCAACGAGGTCTATATTGACTCTAAATAACGTACAGAACTCTGTAAACCAACCAGGTCTATAGTTACTCTGAATAACGTACAGAACTCTGTAAACCAACGAGGTCTATATTGACTCTAAATAACATACAGAACTCTGTAAACCAACCAGGTCTATAGTTACTCTGAATGACGTACAGAACTCTGTAAACCAACCAGGTCTATAGTTACTCTGAATGACGTACAGAACTCTGTAAACCAACCAGAACTCTGTAAACCAACCAGGTCTATAGTTACTCTGAATGACGTACAGAACTCGGTGTGTCTCTTTTAGTTTGACCGTAGAAGACACATTTAGGGCTGAGATGTTCGACTTAACAAAGACTCTCCTTTTCTAACCATTTCATTAAAAAAAGACATGATGTTTGCCAAAAAGCAGTTGAGACCCTGACAAACAGCTGAGTGCAAAGTGAATCATACAGAGATGGAGTTGGCCATTAGGCCTAACTGAGTTAGACTACAGAGATATTCCCTGTCAATCCTTTCTAACTGATATCAAGGTGTCGTGGATGAAAAGGTGCCATTGTGTTGGTGGTGTTAAAGAGGTGCTGAAGGGTCCTCGTCTCTTCATGCTGTTAGCCAGACTTTAATTAGCCTCACCCCCCCCCCCCCCCCAGCGTCTCATAAACAACAATGGAACGCATCCCAAAATGAAAATGTATCCTAACCCCTACGAAGTGCACAACCTTTTAGACCAGAGCCCTGCTCAACAGCAGTACACTGTATAGAGAATAGGGTAGCATTTGGGATGCAAACCCATCATAATAATCTCCCTGTTCTGATCAGCGTGATTATCACCACGACTTGCTTTCATCCCAACGCAGGAAAACCTGCAGAAGCAATTTGACGAGGCAGAACAGTGTGACTAATGTAAATCAGCAGAACAGAAACACAGAGGACTGTACTGGGGGGTATCCCATCACACATCAGCAGTCACCCAACACAGTGACTGTGATCTCAGAGGACTGTACTGGGGGGGGTACCCCATCACACATCAGCAGTCACCCAACACAGTGACTGTGATCTCAGAGGACTGTACTGGGGGGTATCCCATCACACATCAGCAGTCACCCAACACAGTGACTGTGATCTCAGAGGACTGTACTGGGGGGTATCCCATCACACATCAGCAGTCACCCAACACAGTGACTGTGATCTCAGAGGACTGTACTGGGGGGTACCCCATCACACATCAGCAGTCACCCAACACAGTGACTGATCTCAGAGGACTGTACTGGGGGGTACCCCATCACACATCAGCAGTCACCCAACACAGTGACTGATCTCAGAGGACTGTACTGGGGGGGTACCCCATCACACATCAGCAGTCACCCAACACAGTGACTGTGATCTCAGAGGACTGTACTGGGGGGTACCCCATCACACATCAGCAGTCACCCAACACAGTGACTGTGATCTCAGAGGACTGTACTGGGGGGTACCCCATCACACATCAGCAGTCACCCAACACAGTGACTGATCTCAGAGGACTGTACTGGGGGGGGTACCCCATCACACATCAGCAGTCACCCAACACAGTGACTGTGATCTCAGAGGACTGTACTGGGGGGTACCCCATCACACATCAGCAGTCACCCAACACAGTGACAGAAAGGACCATAGTGACAGTGATCTCAGAGGTAGCCTCCCAACTGACACCCTGTTCCCTATATAGTGCACTACTTTAGACCAGGGCCCTATTCCCTATATAGTGCACTACTTTTGACCAGGGCCCTATTCCCTATATAGTGCACTACTTTTGACCAGGGCCCATTAGGGAATAGGGTACCACGTGGGATGTACACATTATCCAGTGATCTCCACTAGAGACTACGTGGTAGTGAGAGGAAGAGGACTTCGGGAGGAGGAGGTATGAAGTAGTGAGGGATTATCACAACCCCCCCCTCCACTAAAATTATAATCTCCTAATCCGAGTCCCCAGACAAAACTGACATCAATCACCTCTACATAATCATCTACAGTGGGGTGAACAAGTATTTGATACACTGCCGATTTTGCAGGTTTTCCTACTTACAAAGCATGTAGAGGTCTGTCATTTTTATCATAGGTACACTTCAACTGTGAGACACGGAATCTAAAACAAATATCCCGAAAAATCACACGATTTTTAAGTAATTAATTAGCATTTTATTGCATGACATAAGTATTTGATATATCAGAAAAGCAGAACTTAATATTTGGTACAGAAACATTTGTTTGCAATTACAGAGATCATACGTTTCCTGTAGTTCTTGACCAGGTTTGCACACACTGCAGCAGGGATTTTGGCCCCCTCCTCCATACAGACCTTCTCCAGATCCTTCAGGTTTCGGGGCTGTCGCTGGGCAATACGGACTTTCAGCTCCCTCCAAAGATTTTCTATTGGGGTCAGGTCTGGAGACTGGCTAGGCCACTCCAGGACCTTGAGATGCTTCTTACGGAGCCACTCCTTAGTTGCCCTGGCTGTGTGTTTCGGGTCATTGTCATGCTGGAAGACCCAGCCACGACCCATCTTCAATGCTCTTACTGAAGGAAGGAGGTTGTTGGCAAAGATCTCGCGATACATGGCCCCATCCATCCTCCCCTCAATACGGTGCAGTCGTCCTGTCCCCTTTGAAGAAAAGCATCCCCAAAGAATGATGTTTCCACCTCCATGCTTCACGGTTGGGATGGTGTTCTTGGGGTTGTACTCATCCTTCTTCTTCCTCCAAACACGGCGAGTGGAGTTTAGACCAAAAAGCTCTATTTTTGACTCATCAGACCACATGACCTTCTCCCATTCCTACTCTGTTTTAGATTCCATCTCTCACAGTTGAAGTGTACCTACGATAAAAATGACAGACCTCTACATGCCTTGTAAGTAGGAAAACCTGCAAAATCGGCAGTGTATCAAATACTTGTTCACCCCACTGTATGTGATGAGATACGGAGAGCTGACTGTTCTGAAGTAGCTGATCTAATCAGTGCAGTACTGAGGACACGTGTGACTGTTCTGAAGTAGCTGATCTAATCAGTGCAGTACTGAGGACACGTGACTGTTCTGAAGTAGCTGACCTAATCAGTGCAGTATTGAGGACACGTGACTCTTCTCAAGTAGCTGATCTAATCAGTGCAGTACTGAGGACACGTGACTGTTCTGAAGTAGCTGATCTAATCAGTGCAGTACTGAGGACACATGTGACTGTTCTGAAGTAGCTGATCTAATCAGTGCAGTACTGAGGACACATGTAACTGTTATGAAGTAGCTGATCTAATCAGTGCAGTACTGAGGACACATGTAACTGTTCTGAAGTAGCTGATCTAATCAGTGCAGTACTGAGGACACATGTAACTGTTCTGAAGGTGCTGATCTAATCAGTGCAGTACGGAGGAGTAAGGACACGTGTGACTGTTCTGAAGGTGCTGATCTAATCAGTGCAGTACTGAGGACACGTGTAACTGTTCTGAAGTAGCTGATCTAATCAGTGCAGTACTGAGGAGTAAGGACACACGTGTCAGAACCAGGTCAGAACCAGAGCAAACAGCCACTGCAGGCATCAGTAATACAAATGGAGTAGGCAGGCAATACAGCAGCTGGGGCGGAGGTGTGAAAAGGAGGGGGCAGAGAGGAGACCAGAAGGGGATTTCCACAGCCCTGTCACCTCGAGGGGCCGCCTCAGAGGATGAAGAGGACAGACTTTAGGCCTAACCACAATCGAAGCACCTATGCAGCACCAAGAGTTGCTGTTGGGCAATCCCACAGTAACAGAATGATGCAGAGCCGTTTTCACTTTTAAAATGGACGCCAAACAAAAAAAACAATGATTGCTAACTTTAAAAAAACAAAACAACTCTATGCACAATTACTTTTAACGATTTGCAAAAGAACATTTTTACAACAACAAAAAAACACATTTACTTAAACAGTGCAGATGTACATTTTGGTAACAGACGGTTTGTGCTGCTGGTGCCATGCACTGTTCCTCAAGAAAAAAAATGTTAAAAAAATTGTAAAAATGGTGGAAATTGTTAAAAGTAGTTTTATGCATCGAGTTGTAATGGTTTGTTTAACTTTTGCAATCATTGTTTTTTTTGTTTGACACACATTTTTTTTCAGTGGGAAAATTTTTTGGAGTCTCAGCATCTCTCCGTTGCCGTGGAAATGCCCTGCAACAACATTACAGCAGTGACCCTGAGACTCTGTTAAGGTTAAAAATAAATAACCATGTTGATGCCAGTAGCATATTAATTTAGAGATGTTAACAAAAACATTTAAATACAGTCTGTAAAAAAGGAGAACACGTTTCTGTTAGGCCGACATGTCGAGCTATAACACAATCAGATCAGCAGCCTCTTCTCCTTATAATAAAAGGTACCATTAACACTGCTATTTTTAAAAAAGGCGTTGGGGACAGAAAAGAGGAAGTGTATCAAGAGGAATATTCATATTTAAACCACCATATCAGGTTTGGTCTCGATAGAAAATAACTTGACTGTCTTTTTTCCCCCCTTCATCAGGTCATCTACTTCTGACTGGTTTTCAGACCCCGGGCATGACAGCCAGATGAACGCAACAGGGGAGGTATCCATTAATACTCTGTCATGGCTCAGGGCATTAATAGGGCCTTTGCTTGAGCTTGTAACTGGGAAGGTAGAGACCTCAGCAACCCGACAATGTGTGTAAACAGCGGAGGTGAACTTTGGATATACAGTTGAAGTCAGAAGTTTACAGACACTTAGGTTGGAGTCATTAAAACTAGTTTACAGACACTTAGGTTGGAGTCATTGAAACTAGTTTACAGACACTTAGGTTGGAGTCATTGAAACTAGTTTACAGACACTTAGGTTGGAGTCATTGAAACTAGTTTACAGACACTTAGGTTGGAGTCATTGAAACTAGTTTACAGACACTTAGGTTGGAGTCATTGAAACTAGTTTACAGACACTTAGGTTGGAGTCATTGAAACTAGTTTACAGACACTTAGGTTGGAGTCATTGAAACTAGTTTACAGACACTTAGGTTGGAGTCATTGAAACTAGTTTACAGACACTTAGGTTGGAGTCATTGAAACTAGTTTACAGACACTTAGGTTGGAGTCATTGAAACTAGTTTACAGACACTTAGGTTGGAGTCATTGAAACTAGTTTACAGACACTTAGGTTGGAGTCATTGAAACTAGTTTACAGACACTTAGGTTGGAGTCATTGAAACTAGTTTACAGACACTTAGGTTGGAGTCATTGAAACTAGTTTACAGACACTTAGGTTGGAGTCATTGAAACTAGTTTACAGACACTTAGGTTTCCAGTCATTGAAACTAGTTTACAGACACTTAGGTTGGAGTCATTGAAACTAGTTTACAGACACTTAGGTTGGAGTCATTGAAACTAGTTTACAGACACTTAGGTTGGAGTCATTAAAACTAGTTTACAGACACTTAGGTTGGAGTCATTGAAACTAGTTTACAGACACTTAGGTTGGAGTCATTGAAACTAGTTTACAGACACTTAGGTTGGAGTCATTGAAACTAGTTTACAGACACTTAGGTTGGAGTCATTGAAACTAGTTTACAGACACTTAGGTTGGAGTCATTGAAACTAGTTTACAGACACTTAGGTTGGAGTCATTGAAACTAGTTTACAGACACTTAGGTTGGAGTCATTGAAACTAGTTTACAGACACTTAGGTTGGAGTCATTGAAACTAGTTTACAGACACTTAGGTTGGAGTCATTGAAACTAGTTTACAGACACTTAGGTTGGAGTCATTGAAACTAGTTTACAGACACTTAGGTTGGAGTCATTGAAACCTCGTTTTTCAACAACTCCACAAGTTTCTTGTTAACACACTATAGTTTTGGCAAGTCGGTTAGGACATCTACTTTGTGCAAGACACAAGTAATCTTTCCAACAATTGTTTACAGACAATTGTTTACAGCTTGGAAAATTCCAGAAAATGATGTCATAGCTTTAGAAGCATCTGATATGCTTAATTGACATAATTTGAGTCAATTGGAGGTGTACCTGTGGATGTATTTCAAGGCCTACCTTCAAACTCAGTGCCTCTGCTTAACATCATGGGAAAATCTAAAGAAATCAGCCAAGACCCCATAAAAAATTTTTTAGACCTCCACAAGTCTGGTTCATCCTTGGGAGAAATTTCCAGACGCTTGAAGGTACCACGTTCATCTGTACAAACAATAGTACGCAAGTATAAACACCATGGGACCACACAGCCTTCATACCGCTCAGGAAGGAGACGCGTTCTGTCTCCTAGAGATGAACGTACTTTGTGTGAAAAGTGCAAATCAATCCCAGAACAACAGCAAAGGACCTTGTGAAGATGCTGGAGGAAACAGGCACAAAACTATCTATATCCACAGTAAAACAAGTCCTATATCGACATAACCTGAAAGGCCGCTCAGCAAGGAAGAAGCCTCTGCTCCAAAACCGCCATAAAAAAAGCCACACTACAGTTTGCAACTGCACATGGGGACAAAGATTGTACTTTTTGGAGAAATGTCCTCTGGTCTGATGAAACAAAAATAGAACTGTTTGGCCATAATGACCGTTGTTATGTTTGGAGGAAAAAGGGGGAGGCTTGTAGGCCGAGGAACACCATCCCAACCGTGAAGCACGGGGGTGGCAGCATCATGTTGTGGGGGGGCTTTGCTGCAGGAGGGACTGGTGCACTTCACAAAATAGATGGCGTCATGAGGGAGGAAAATTATGTGGATATATTGAAGCAATATCTCAAGACATCAGTCAGGAAGTTAAAGCTTGGTCAAAAATGGATCTTCCAAATGGACAATGACCCCAAGCATACTTCCAAAGTTGTGGCAAAATGGCTAAAGGACAACAAAGTCAAGGTATTGGAGTGGCCATCACAAAGCCCTGGCATCAATCCTATAGAAAATGTGTGAGCAGAACTGAAAAAGCATGTGCAAGCAAGGAGGCCTACAAACCTGACTCAGTTACACCAGCTCTGTCAGGAGGAATGGGCAAAGATTCACCCAACTTATTGTGTGAAGCTTGTGGAAGGCTACCCGAAACATTTGACCCAAGTTAAACAATGTAAAGGCAATGCTACCAAGTACTAATTGAGTGTATGTAAACTTCTGACCCACTGGGAATGTGATGAAAGAAATAAAAGCTGAAATAAATCATTCTCTCCACTATTATTCTGACATTTCACATTCTTAAAAATAAAGTGGTGATCCTAACTGACCTTAAGCAGGACATGTTTACTTAGATTAAAATGTCAGGGATTATGAAAAACTGAGTTTAAATGCATTTGTCTAAGGTGTATGCAAACTTCCGACTTGAACTGTATCTCTGTGACCATCTTGGGTTCCAGCCCATATAGCCTGGGTTCCAGCCCATATAGCCTGGGTGCCACAAGACTGTAAGCCCGCTGACCTAAAGCCTAAGCATTTGTTCAGGTTAGCTAACACACGTTTTTATTAAATCTCAGATATTCACCTGTAACCTTTTCAGCACAGAGCTCCTTGGCTTTCTCCCTCATCATCTTGGGGATGAGTACATCCGTCTCCACATGCCTCAGGAAAGGCTCCTCTGGAACACAACCCAATAACACACACACACATATAGAAGTCATAGCTACCCTGCTGTACCAGGGCTAGCATATCCATCAAACGAACTAGCTAAACAGCTAGTTAACAACATCTAGCTCACCCAGTCGTTTCTGAGGACGTAAACAATGAACGTCGAAGATTAGAAGTATAATAGCAAAAACATGTGTGAGTATGTCAGAAAACAATTTAAAAGAGGTCGACGTAGATAGCTCTCTAAATACCCAAAATGACAGCTACGTGACTTGTAGATGAATAAGTTCAAGGTTAATCGGCTACGACACTTGCTTACCATGATAACAACAAGAAGGCCCCGCCGCACACCGTTAAAGCTTCCAATTCACCGCTTTACTGACGACGTTTCGATTCGACGAAGATCCGGGTCGTGATGGAAACGTTGTCGGTGAATTGGGAGCTTGAATTGGGAGCTTTGACAGTGTGCGGCGGGGCCTTCTTGTTGTTCACTAGACGTTGTTAGCCCAGAACCTAACGTTGTGTTTTTAAAGATGTGCGTATGACCACACACTTTTCTACAGATGCTTTACAACTATGCCGATGCCGTAAAAGCGACATAGGAAAATGATACTCAACATATTGTCTATACAATACCTGCTTTGGTTGCTTCCATAATTATCAGCAGTGTTGCTGAATCAAAACATTACAAAACAGAAGCAAAGTGACCTCTCTTCTTTACCACGTTACTTCCGGGTGCGTCACTCAACGGTGGAACGAACTACAATCCCCACAATTCTCCACAACTCTAAACTACAAAGGGCTTGTTTGGAAGCGTGTTCAACTTAAAAACGTGTATTACATTGTCCATCACGCATAACTGTCAAGTTAAATAATTGTTCAATTATCATTTTTAAATGATGCTGGATCTACCAAGTGAATAACTCGATGTATTGTCTTCAACAACAAATGAAGAGTTGACAGTGGCAGCTCACCTGATACCCAACAGGCTTTCATCCCCCAGTACTTGGTGTTAACGACTTGGTATAAGATAGAAATAAAAACATTCACCTCGAAGTACCTCAGCTTTGACCACAGCTGCATTCAAGGTGGTGCTGGAGTGTCTTCTTCACAGCCGCTGTGCCACATGCTGGATGCTGACCACAGTCACACCTGTGAAGTGTAGGCCCATTGTAGACTGGCAGTCTGGAAGTCATGTGAGGCCCACAGGTGTTTGTGTATGGGTGTCTGGTGTATCTACGACAGGTCTGAAATGTAATGGACGTCACACCTGGACCACCACAACAATAACAGAGGCAGAGGGCCCGTCTGTCTGTCAGGCAGTCAGTCTGTCTGTCTGTGTTTTTCCGTCAGTTCTCACACAGTCCTCTCAACATTAAACACCACGTCTCCTTTCAGCCCACTAGAAGAGGAAAGGTGGGGTGGCAGAGAGTTTGTTTTCTTCTTCCCCCCCCCTTCTTCCATCAAAAGAAATCACGTGCAGCTGCTTTTTTGTTGTTCTCGCGACGACCATGAGACAAGGAGCTGGGTGCAAAATGGGACCACAGCAAGTCTGTCACCTCCACTGGTAGATGGGGGGGTGTGTGTGTGTGTGTGTGTGTGTGTGTGTGTGTGTGTGTGTGTGTGTGTGTGTGTGTGTGTGTGTGTGTGTGTGTGTGTGTGTGTGTGTGTGTGTGTGTGTGTGTGTGTGTTTGTCTGCAGCATGGTTGTGGAGCAATACGTTGGTGAGATCATGTGTGTGTGCAGGGGCTGTAGGTTCAGACATAAACATCTATCAGACAGAGGCTGTAGGTTCAGACATAAACATCTATCAGACAGAGGTTCAGAAATAAACATCTATCAGACAGAGGTTCAGACATAAACATCTACCAGGCAGAGGCTGTAGGTTCAGATATAAACATCTATCAGGCAGAGGTTCAGAAATAAACATCTATCAGACAGAGGTTCAGACATAAACATCTATCAGACAGAGGTTCAGATATAAACATCTATCAGACAGAGGCTGTAGGTTCAGATATAAACAGCTATCAGACAGAGGCTGTAGGTTCAGATATAAACAGCTATCAGACAGAGGCTGTAGGTTCAGATATAAACATCTATCAGACAGAGGTTGTAGGTTCAGATATAAACAGCTATCAGACAGAGGCTGTAGGTTCAGATATAACATCTATCAGACAGAGGCTGTAGGATCAGATATAAACAGCTATCAGACAGAGGCTGTAGGTTCAGATATAAACATCTACCAGGCAGAGGCTGTAGGTTCAGATATAAACATCTATCAGACAGAGGTTGTAGGTTCAGATATAAACATCTACCAGGCAGAGGCTGTAGGATCAGATATAAAGAGCTATCAGACAGAGGTTCAGACATAAACATCTACCAGGCAGAGGCTGTAGGTTCAGATATAAACATCTATCAGACAGAGGCTGTAGGTTCAGATATAAACATCTATCAGGCAGAGGTTCAGAAATAAACATCTATCAGACAGAGGTTCAGACATAAACATCTATCAGACAGAGGTTCAGATATAAACATCTATCAGACAGAGGCTGTAGGATCAGATATAAACAGCTATCAGACAGAGGCTGTAGGTTCAGATATAAACATCTATCAGACAGAGGTTGTAGGTTCAGATATAAACATCTACCAAGCAGAGGTTGTAGGTTCAGATATAAACATCTATCAGCTAACATAAAATATACAGTGTTGCTGTGACTAGGTTGCGCGTCCTTTGATTTTTGCTATTGTACCTGTCATTGGACTAAAATCTCACCACTCAATACGTGATTGGGTAAAAAGGAGAGCTCCTCCTCTTATGGAGACTTCTCCACGTTCCCAGAAACATTCTCCCGGATGTAATTCCTCTCCCTCCGTTCTGTATAGTTGAGACCATAGTCTAGATGAGGCAATATTAGAGCCAACGCACCGTACTGGGACGACCTGGCTTTGACACCTCAGTGGCCTCAACCTGTTGGTGGATCACTCAACTGTGTGTTTGTGTGTGTGTGTGTGTGTGTGTGTGTGTGTGTGTGTGTGTGTGTGTGTGTGTGTGTGTGTGTGTGTGTGTGTGTGTGTGTGTGTGTGTGTGTGTGTGTGTGTGTGTGTGTGTGTGTGTGTGTGCGTGCGTGTGGCTGCGAATTGCGGACCTCACAATACGATATTATCACCGTAACTTAGCTGCTGATACGATATTTATTGCAATTCTATATATACTGTGGCAAGAAAAAGTATGTGAACCCTTTGGAATTGATCTTCATCTCGGTCAATAGACAAACACAGTCTGCTTTAACTAATAACACACAAACAATTATACATTTTCATGTCTTTATTGAACACACCGTGTAAACATTCAAGGTGCAGGGTGGGAAAAAGTACGTGAACTCTTGGATTTAATAACTGGTTGACCCTCCTTTGACAGCAATAACCTCATCTAAAAGTGTTCTGTAGTTGCGGATCAGACCTGCACAACGGTCAGGAGGAATTTTGGACCATTCCTCTTTACAAAACTGTTTCAGTTAAAGCAATATTTTTGTGATGTCTGGTGTGAACTGCTCTCTTGAGGTCATGCCACAGCATCTCAATCGGGTTGAGGTCAGGACTCTGAGTGGGCCCACTCCAGAAGGGGAATTTTCTTCTGTTGATTTGGGTCATTGTCCTGTTGCATCATCCAACTTCTGTTGGGTTTCAATTGGCAGACAGATAGCCTTACATTTTCCTGCAAAATGTCTTGATAAACTTGGGAATTCATTTTTCCGTCAATGATACCAAGCAGTCCAGGCGCTGAGGCAGCAGCCCCAAACCACGATGCTCCTTCCAGCATACTGTATAGCTGGGATGAGGTTTCTCTCCACACATAGTGTTGTGTGTTCCTTCCTTCCAAACAACTCAACTGTAGTTTCATCTGTCCCCAGAACATTTTGCCAGTAGTGCTGTGGAACATCCAGGTGCTCTTTTGCGAACTACAGACGTGCAGCAATGTTTGTTTTTTTAACATTCTTTGTTTAGTGTTTTACGTATCGTAGACTCGTCAGCAGAGATGTTAGCATGTTCCAGAGATTTCTGTAAGTCTTTAGCTGACACTCTAGGATACTTCTTAACTTCATTGAGCATTCTGCGCTGTGCTCTTGCAGTCATCTTTGCAGGACAGCCTCTCCTAGGGAGAGTAGCAACAGTGCTGAACTTTCTCCATTTATAGACAATTTGTCTTTACCGTGGACTGATAAACATCAAGGCTTTAAGAGATACTTTTGTAACCCTTTTCAGCTTTATGCAAGTCAACCATTCTTATTAATCTTAGGTCTTCTGACATCTCTTTTGTTCAAGACACGATTCACATCAGGCAATGCTTCTTATAGCAAACTCACATTGTGTGAGTATTTTTATTAGGGCAAGGCAGCTCTAACCAACATCTCCAATCTCGTCTCATTGATTGGACTCCGGGATTGGACTCCGGGATTGGACTCCGGGATTGGACTCCGGGATTGGACTCCGGGATTGGACTCCGGGATTGGACTCCGGGATTGGACTCCGGGATTGGACTCCGGGTTTGGACTCCGGGATTGGACTCCGGGTTTGGACTCCGGGATTGGACTCCGGGTTTGGACTCCGGGATTGGACTCCGGGATTGGACTCCGGGATTGGACTCCGGGTTTGGACTCCGGGATTGGACTCCGGGATTGGACTCCGGGTTTGGACTCCGGGATTGGACTCCGGGTTTGGACTCCGGGTTTGGACTCCGGGATTGGACTCCGGGATTGGACTCCGGGATTGGACTCCGGGATTGGACTCCGGGTTTGGACTCCGGGTTTGGACTCCGGGTTTGGACTCCGGGTTTGGACTCCGGGATTGGACTCCGGGATTGGACTCCGGGTTTGGACTCCGGGTTTGGACTCCGGGTTTGGACTCCGGGTTTGGACTCCGGGATTGGACTCCGGGATTGGACTCCGGGTTTGGACTCCGGGTTTGGACTCCGGGATTGGACTCCGGGTTTGGACTCCGGGATTGGACTCCGGGATTGGACTCCGGGATTGGACTCCGGGTTTGGACTCCGGGATTGGACTCCGGGATTGGACTCCGGGATTGGACTCCGGGTTTGGACTCCGGGATTGGACTCCGGGATTGGACTCCGGGATTGGACTCCGGGTTTGGACTCCGGGATTGGACTCCGGGATTGGACTCCGGGATTGGACTCCGGGTTTGGACTCCGGGTTTGGACTCCGGGATTGGACTCCGGGATTGGACTCCGGGATTGGACTCCGGGTTTGGACTCCGGGTTTGCTGATTCCTGACTCCAATTAGTTTTTGGAGAAGTCATTAGCCTAGGGGGTTCACATACTTTTTTACAATCTACACTGTCAAATCAAATCAAATCAAATGTATTTATATAGCCCTTCGTACATCAGCTGATATCTCAAAGTGCTGTACTGTGAATGTTTAAATGACGCATTCAATATAGACAATAAACATACAATAATTTGTGTGTTATTAGTTTAATAAGCAGACTGTGATTGTCTGTTGTTGTGACTTAGAGGAAGATCAGATCAAATGTTTTGTCCAATTGATGCAGAAATCCAGGTGATTCCAAAGGGTTCACATACTGTTTCCTGCCACTGCATCGGGATTCTATATGTATTTAAATTTGATATCGCAGTTCTATGTTCCGAACATATTGCTCACCATATGTCTGCTGCAGAGAGACTAGAGAGCAAGGAGAAAATTAGTTTTGATCAGTCATGAAAATAAAAGTGCTGAAAACATGGCTCACCCTCCCCTCCCCTCCCCATCCCATCCCCTCCCCTCCCCTCCCCATCCCATCCCATCCCCTCCCCTCCCCATCCCATCCCCTCCCCTCCCCTCCCCTCCCCTCCCCTCCCCTCCCCTCCCCTCCCCTCCCCTCCCCTCCCCTCCCCTCCCCTCCCCTCCCCTCCCCTCCCCATCCCATCCCCTCCCCTCCCCATCCCCTCCCCTCCCCTCCCCATCCCATCCCCTCCCCTCCCCTCCCCATCCCTCCCCTCCCCATCCCATCCCCTCCCCTCCCCTCCCCTCCCCTCCCTCCCCTCCCCATCCCTCCCTCCCCTCCCCTCCCCTCCCCTCCCCTCCCCTCCCCATCCCTCCCCTCCCCTCCCCTCCCCTCCCCTCCCCTCCCCTCCCCTCCCCATCCCTCCCCTCCCCTCCCCTCCCCTCCCCATCCCATCCCCTCCCCTCCCCATCCCCTCCCCTCCCCCTCCCCTCCCCTCCCCTCCCCATCCCATCCCCTCCCCTCTTCTCCCATGGCCAGACCTGAGCCTCCCAACCCCTCCCCTCCCCTCCCCATCCCATCCCCTCCCCTCTTCTCCCATGGCCAGACCTGAGCCTCCCAACCCCTCCCCTCTCCTCCCCCTCCCATCCCCTCCCCTCTTCTCCCATGGCCAGACCTGAGCCTCCCCTCCTCTCTCCTCCCCCTCCCATCCCCTCCCCTCTCCTCCCATGGCCAGACCTGAGCCTCCCCTCACCATCCCATGGCCAGACCTGAGCCTCCCCCTCTCCTCCCATGGCCAGACCTGAGCCTCCCCTCCCCATCCCATGGCCAGACCTGAGCCTCCCCTCCCCTCCCCATCCCATGACCAGAACTGAGCCTCCCCATCCCATCCCATCCCATGGCCAGACCTGAGCCTCCCCTCACCATCCCATGGCCAGACCTGAGCCTCCCCTCCCCATCCCATGGCCAGACCTGAGCCTCCCCTCCCCATCCCATGGCCAGACCCTCCTCTCCCCTCCCCATCCCATGGCCAGACCTGAGCCTCCCCTCACCATCCCATGACCAGACCTGAGCCTCCCCTCTCCTCCCATGGCCAGACCTGAGTCTCCCCTCTCCTCCCATGGCCAGACCTGAGCCTCCCCTCCCCTCTCCTCCCCCTCCCATCCCCTCCCCTCCCCATCCCATGGCCAGACCTGAGCCTCCCCTCCCCATCCCATCCCATGGGCAGTCTTGACCTGGCATTAGCCTGCCCTTGTCTTTAGCAGGCTGACAACAGACTCATCCGTCACAGGTTTGGAATCAAGAAGTGTACCCCCCCACCCCCCACCCCCTCCCTCCCTCCCTCCCTCCCTCCCTGGCTAACTCTTCCGGCTGATTACGCGTAATGTAATTTTAATTAAAAACTGCGGTGTCAAAGGGTTTAGTGGGCTTGAGAAATGGGCCCAGATTGCAACGCTGTGGTAAACCCCCCTCACTTGGTTTCGAGAGGAAATGCATCCTGACACCAACCCGTGTGACCTGGACGACCTACGACAACATGAACAAAAGGCAGTCTACTGTACAGGGCCGAGGGCACGGTCTGGCCACGGGGCACGGTCAGAATGATAGGATAGTCACCATGGGTAGAGAAGGTGCTTTCCT